>NC_056729.1:286083088-286182283 GCF_019279795.1 Protopterus annectens | reverse complement strand
CGATTCACTATTATCTGCCTCATTTGCATGGAATTGACTACTAATACCTGGTTATGGCCGGACACCGCCCACTCCTTGACAACCATTGCGCTGGGGTTGCAGCTTTACATACATACTATGGTGTGTGGTGGCTGTGCAGCTGATTTGTGTTCTAATGCTCTTTTCGGACATTATCATATTATTTCATTGCTTTACAACTTCTGTGCACACATCCCGGGGGTCTGCTGTTCTTTCTACGTACGTGCCATTTATGTCATTTTTTACATTTTGTGCATATTTTCTTTGGACATTCTCGGTGCCTTTCCACATTGGCATATTGCACCTATATGATACCTGACTTTGACAGCCTTCCGTTACTCCTCCGGTATGTTTGGGTAAATGTAAACCGTTTTTTTTGGTTTACATTGCCGTGCCCTTACGCTACGCCCGCGCCACTTCGTGGATCGCTATTGCCCTCATTTGCATGGTGCAATACCGCACACAGTGTGTTTTGCATACCTACGCCGGGGGCGGGGACCGTCCGGCGCACGCCGGTAGTGCACGTGGAATTCATTCATACCTGAATCGCTAAGCAGCCATATTTGGCGTTATAACGCCGACGCTATGCTGGCGCCTGGCGCAAGGTTCATGAATCCCGGGGAACGTATATAATATTGAGAGATTGCAAGATGTAACTTGCACTGCATGGTTTCAGCAGATATGATTAATCTCTGACTTTTTATTTTGATATTGCATTAAATAAACTAATGTAGATTAGAGATCACTAACTCTGAAGTAGAAATATAGATTTCACGAGGCAAAATAATGTGCATCATAGAAGATACACCAACAACACAATACATTTATAAAACTATCATGTGGGTTTAATTATATTTACATCTGCAGAGGACAAAACTCTCCTGCAACATTCATAGAGAGAAGTGCACCCCTCACCACTATGTGCTACTTAAATATTCTAAGTCTGATGTCAGATAACCTGGGGGAACATGAAATACATGGTTTTGCAGCAAAATTGGTTGCTCATTTTTATTCTAAGAATAGATCTATGTATTTGGTACACAGTGTAGATACATTTTTGTTTATGTACATTCTTGGCAGGACATCAACATTTACCTACACTCTTTGAGTATAATGAACATTTTATATACACCCCTGGCACATCGTCAGAACTACTAAAATTATCCTAAACGTGCTATATTTAGGATACTCAGAGAAAACTAAAAAAACAAACTATAAACTCTTAACACCCATCATCTTAGTCCACTGGAAAAAAAAAACAGTGCAAATGTATTCAAAACTTGGTTTGTAACTAGGTAAGGCTCATATATGTTTTGAAGGTTGTTGTGTCTTGTTATTGAATAGATCTTTCTGTCACTCTGCAGCAGGGTTGCCACCTTTTCAAAAGCTCAAAGTGAACTTTTTTTGCAGAAATGTCAGATTTTGCAGGACAAACTATACCCATGGCTAGCACAAAGGACAGAACTTCACATTTTTGCCAAAATAAAATATTTTTGCAGCATTTGAGTGTCGTTTGAGATAGAAAATAACTGTTCTATTAAAATATTAAAGAAAACGTAGGAATTTTTTTCATCCTAAAATCTCAAGACATTTGCCTTGTTTCAGTTTTTTTTCCCCCACAGGACACAGCTGCCCAAACAGTGAGAGGTGGGAGCTCTACTATGCAGACAGTTTGACATGTTATCCTACCAGCTTTCTCGGTAAAACAGAGAAGGTGAACATTAAACAGAGAAGAGCAAAAAGGCTATTAAAATATGCTTTAGTATATGCAGTGGTAGGATAAACATATTCCAAACCATTAGCATGTTAAACTCACTTGCTATATCACTTGATGACTGTTCTACCCCAAGCACTCCTGGCAAACAAATGTACTTTCTGTGCTGCATGTATATACATTGCAGATGTCTCCTCAGCCCATGTGCTCTGACAAATGATAACAAAACCCTGAGGACAACCCCCTTTTAAAGCAATTGTCTTAATGGGATGACACTGAGGATATATAGTGTGACACTAATTACTGCTTTCAGTCAAAAATGTCAAGGAAGCTGTCATTTACTCATTTAAAACATGTTTATAACACACTTGAAATGATAAGCATTTACAGTGTTGTGCACAGAAAATCATTATAAATCCAGAAATACATTCAATGGCAACTGCTTGATTCTGCATTTATTGTTGTGCCACATATTGTAAAAACAAAATGTAAAGTAACACAACACTGTTATTTGTTAACTTTTATTATGGCTTGTTTAGTAACTTTCTGTCTATGAGTAACTGTTGTTTCATCTACCACCCAGAGCCTTGAGTGAGTATAGTTATTCACATAAAAATTAGGATGGTATCAATTGAGTCTGTGCACTCTAGGTGACTCTCTTATCCTTATTCAAATCTTCTTGCATGTTTTTCAGTACCTCACATCCTAAAAGTATGCTTACATGGAATGCATATTTTGTATCTTCTAACAAAGTAGGGAGATGGATGACAATAAATTAACTAGCCTAGCTGATTTGAGAAAGTATCTATGTAAATACTGATATGAAAATAAGAGCCTGTACTCAAGGCTTCTGCTGTTCTGTGCTGCTCCATTAGGGATATATCTGACCCCAGGATTTTGGCTCAGGTATCAGGGTCTATATCACATAGTCAAACTGCAATAGGTTTGCATATGGCAATGTCGAACCTGGAAGTTCAAAATGCAATAACTTCAAATGCTCAGGACAGCGATTATTTTTTTCCCCATAGAAAAAAAATCACTGTTCCAGTACAAAACATAAAAAACACACGTACACTATAAAATTTTCCTAATGTGGGGGGCTTAGCCACCCACACCCCCCAACTTGGAGGGCTGTGCCCCCCACACCCCTACTTAAATATACCAACTCCGAGATCGCACCACAGTGGGGGACAGTGGCGGCTGGTGACTTCAAATCAAAGGAGGGCTGCAGGAGACAGTTGAATGGGTGGGGCCAAGGGGAAGGGATATGGCCAACTAGAAATGGGCAGAGCTATGCTCAAAACCACAAAAACTGGGACTTTAATTAAATATGCTGCCCTGTTATGAGAATCCAATCAAGACAAAATGAAGTGGAGAAAAATTATTTTAATGCATTGGCTACATGACAGCTTACTTAATATCTAGATGGAAACAAAAAGGTTGTAAGGCATGAAAAAATAAATTACTTTTTAAATACATTACTGGAATGCCAGTGAAAATCAAGTATAAAAACAAGCACCACTCAACTCAAACCACTTCTCCTTGCATTGCAATTCTAATTATAATATATATTCAACATTATAAAAGTACAAAGTAACATGCTGAAAGTAACAATCTCTGTGATACCCCCACTTGTAAAAATGTTTCTTATCTAAAAAAAGACCTGCTGCCTGACAACTATCTACTTGTTTCTTGGGGACAACATGATCAAAGTAAAAAATGAACAGCAAACAAGAAACAAGCTCAAGATAAATTGTTTAAAGGATTACTGCACAGGTTATGGACCACACATGATAGATTGGCATTCTGTTTAGTTTACGGGTAAAGCCTGCAAAGATGACTGCAAGCCTCCAACAAATGTAATGAGCTTCTGAATATACTGTAATCCTGTCCTTTATTACAAATACTGTCATATGCATTTCAATACCTAAGGCTTATACATTATCTAGTTATGTAAATATTCTCTGCATAACAACAAAAAGGCTTTCAATGTTGGTAATTCTTTAACAGTATGCTTATTAAAGCTTTCTTGCATCTTACAATCTCAGACAAGCTTGCCTGATCATCATTAAAGCATTGCTACTTAAACACAGAGCAATGGGCATTGCAACAACATGCATTTTCTGAATAATAAGAAGCATAAGTCAACAGTATAAAAATATGACAAAAAAACAGAACATTCTGCAAAATCAAGGACAGATGAAAAAACACTGTAGTATTTGTGTCTACCTTGGATGGGGGGGGGGATACTCTGCACACTTACACTGCATAGCTGCTCCTTGCCTTGCTTGGACACATCCAGAGTCACTACATGGGGGGAGTGGGGTACAACAAGTATGTCACAATTGGAAATGCCACTGGCTGACGGTGATAGCCCTGACACATTTGTCATACCTCTCAACCTCAGAGCAAGAAATCTGGACAAAGCCATAAATAGAAGTGGAACAAAGGCCCAAAAATAAGGACAATTTTTAAATATTGCTCTTATAAACTTAGAAATATAATAGAATAGTAGGTCTTGCATTAGTATGAATTTTCTGAAGGGTATGAAATCTGAAACTCAAATGTTTGCCATTATTTTCTAACTTCAGTCTTTAATGATTTGCCACTAACTTGCCAGAAAACCACAATTTTATAAAAAAATGGACCAAAAATGTGATGGAAAAATATAAAATAGCCACACAATACAGCTGGGAGCCTGTCAAATAATATTAGTACTGCTAAGTTTGAGCAGCTGACAAAATAAGAGAATCTACATGCATTTCTGAAATAAAGTTAATCTATAACTCTGATCATTACAATTATTTATTAATTGTAAACCCTCCATGTTTTCTTCCAAAATTGCCATTTTGCAGAGGGATTATTAGGGGGAGACTGACATTTTGACCCAAAATCAGGGACAGTTGAGAGGTTTGGATATACCTAATTCTATGAAGCGATTTATTTTCACATACCTCTCAACCTCTTAATGCAGGAAATCTGGACAAGGCCAATTATATTAGGGGAACATACAAACAGTACTAATAT
This sequence comes from Protopterus annectens, assembly GCF_019279795.1. NCBI lineage: Eukaryota > Metazoa > Chordata > Ceratodontiformes > Protopteridae > Protopterus > Protopterus annectens. Next base: position 286,177,524 of record NC_056729.1, on the reverse strand, counting down.
TGCTCTTGTGTAAACTTTGACAGTTGCTAGAATAACAGGTCTTGCTTTAGCATGCATTTTTCTGAAGGGTATGAAGTCTGAAACTAAATGTCTGTCATTATTTAGTGACTTAATTCCTAAATGATTTGACAGAAAACCACAAATTGTATGAGGAACAAACCAGCAATAAGAAGCAAAAATCTATTAATTCTGTGAAAATCTGGACAGTTGAGAGGTATAGTTCAGCTGTCTTTGAGTTTGCCGCCCTTCCCATTCACAAAATCATGGTCGAATGGGTTCTCCCCCCTGCAGCCATTCCAGTGTCCCATTACCTGGCTATTTTCCCCATTTACTAGAAACACTGTAATGTGCATACTGCTTTACTTCTACAATGACTTGGATTTAATTTCAAAGTTTTTACATTTTGCAGCACAAACACTAATAGACATCTGCTAAACAAAGCAATGCAGTCTCACAATGAAAATAGACTTAGCATTAAAACTTCTCTGCCCTTGAAACTCACATTCATTGAAAGCCACCTTCAAAGAAAATACATCTGGGCAGTGGCAGATAAAGATTAACTTTGGGCTGTTTTCAAATGATAGGCCCCTTGCACATGAAACATACATGCATTATTTGATATACCTTCCTGATTATATTAAATTATATTCCTTGTATAATACAGTACAGTCTTTAGAGAGTGCTATAAATGTATTGTTTTGAACATTTTTCTGGTAAACAATGAAACAAAATGCATGCACCAATAATGACAAAACTGCCCAATTCAGAACATTTCCATAATAAAAGTCTACTCAAACTTCTACAATTCACCAATATCATTAAATATGCACAATCTCTGCAGAAGTAAAAGTCATCTAAATAATTCCATATTAAAGAGATTTGCAACTAATGTAGATGTTGCTGCAAGCAAACAACTTTATATTTCATTGTTTCATCTACAAATGAAGTCCCTGTTGCCTTTAAGGAATAAATTGCTTATGTTACATTAAAAAAATAATAAGCTAGTAATATTGCAATAGGGAATGGATGGCAAACTGATAACAGATTCATAGTTACTAGGTATCTCCACCAAAGAGGACATTCTCAGGACTGCAGCATCCACCGCCTTTAAAAGTACAACAGAGAACCGTATCAGCAATGCATCTACATACCATGGGAGTAGAACCCGTGGCCTTCTGCATCAAAAACAGGTATTCAACCTGTTATACTATTAATGCAAACAGACTCAGCATAAGCAGCACTAAACTTCTCTTCCCCTGAAGCTCTCAATTCCTTGTAAAATCCACTCTACACTCAACTATATCTCTCAGCTTTGCAGCACAAGAAATCTGGAAAAAGCCAAAATTTACTGGGGGGAGGGATAAAAGCCCAAAAACCAAGGGCACATTTTAAACATTGCTTGTATAATCTTGGAAATTTGCAAGAATAAAGTGTTGTGTTACCACCATGCATTTCACTGCCAAGTCTTGGCACCAGGACCCTGCACACTATAGTCAAAGCAACATACCACTATGCCAAATCAGCTGTTTCTTGAAAGACAGGAAGACTGAAACTTAAATGGCTATCATTTAGTGAATTCACTTACTCTCCATAGCTCTCAAACTCTTAGCACAAAACACTTGGACAAAGCCAATAATGGGGGAATACACTCCCCCAAACATATTCAGTGAATTCAGTTCTCACTATAGCTCTCAACCTCTTAGCATAAAATCCTGGACAAAGCCCATAATGGAGGAATACAGCCCCAAGAATAGGGACAATTGTCATATATCGATCTTATAAACTTAGAAAATTGCTAGAATAAAAGGTTTTGTGTTCCCATGTACTTTCTGAAGAATATAAAGTCTGAAATTCAAATGCCTGCTATTATTTAGTGAATTCAAAATCCAGAAAACCACAGATTTTATGAGGAACAGAACAGAACAAAATATATGAGGCAAAAATAATAATATCTTTCACAAGTGGTAGTGGGTAGGGAATTCAGGCTCTTGCTACTTGCAGCCAAGGTACGGGGTTTGACCCTGAGTTACTCTTTCTAGCCACCAATAATACTTCCTGAGGTTTCTCTCTAGCCACCATGTATACTTTACTAGGGCATTTACACAAACACACACACACACACACACACACACACACACACACACACACACACACACACACACACACACATACACACACACACACACACACACACACACACACACACACACACACACACACACACACATGAGTCTGGAATTGCAGCAGCTTCGTTCTACAAATTTCCATCTTCCTGCAGCAGCTTCATTTGAAACAATACAAAGTCTCTTCTTCCCATATGAGCTGCTATTCATACGTGTCTGCAGACATTGCAGTCCAATCCCCTACCAGTCTATGCAGTTGTAACCATATAGACTTCTGGGCATCTGTACTCTGATGCCTTCTCTTCATAATCTGGACTGGTTATACAGCAGTCCAGATTCCTGCATGCATGCCAGGACTCGCAGCTAATTATTTTATTTCTTTTTTTTTTTTATTTTACAGCTGGGGGGCTGCAGTCCTGCAGTCCAATAGCATGCCATCACTGGTGGAGGAAATAGCAAAGCCGTGGAAATGGCCCACCAAATTCTTTCCCTGGGAAAAGATTTGGTGTTCCGCAGCTTCACTATTTTGACATTTTGAACTTCCCAGTTCGATGTTACGGAGTTCGAACACCTGTGCGTTCGAACTTCTAATATAGACCCACATATCATAGTGATGTTTTTGACAGGCTGTGGAACATGTGAAGTACTGATAGCAGAGGCAGGCTTCTGCTTGTTAAAGTTTTCATGCAACATACTCAGTCTGGGAGAGAAAAAGAGCTAGAAGTGGTGCCTCCATACTGGGAGTACTTGTGACCTTGCAGGTATCTATGCCTTCTGGGACTGTTGAACACTAACAGAAAGGAAGAGTCTTAATCCATCACCATGTTTCAGATACAGCTAGCATATATCACTGAACTCTGGCCAGCTAGAAATGGGCCTGTCAACTCCTAGGTTTAATAAACTCAGACACCTAGGAAAGGGGTTGGATTAAGTTCTTATGTGCTGTCGGACTAGGCTATATGTTCGGTTTCTTAAGATAGCATGCTGGGGACCCTTGTGGAGGTAGTGGGGCTGGGATATTTACTAGCTGAAGAAGAGTTGAGATGTTTTCCACTTGAGTGTTTTCAGACTCCTCTGTGTTCTGGGGCCATCTAGTACAAAACAACTGCAACCTGAGCAAGACAAAAGTACCACTTTAAATCTCATAAACTGAGTCTATCCATATCAATCTGCCTAATTAAGGGCTTCAAGCCATCCAAGCTTTTCTTACCCTCATTGATAACCTTGCAAATTTTCAGGGTGAGACCTCAACAGGAATGGGAAAAGTGACATCCATAAATTACTAGTTTTTACCATCTGAAGCCTGTAGACCATGCTCAAACCCAGAAATGCATACTTTTTAGATACAGTCTAATTTTATATTCTAGTTTAAATAGACTTAGACTGCTTTGTCACTTTGTGTGAAGTCTACGCTAAGATACTGCCTCAGAAATTAGTGCCATTTAAAAGAAGAGGATTAAATAATTTAATCCAAAAGGAGTTAACTAAAACTGATTGCTTGAGTCTGGTCTGAATTAAGTTTATATGCTGAGGATAAAGTATTTAAGAGGGTTCAAAGTGGCATTATGGTCCTTCATAGGTCTGCCAAATGGATTATCAAATCAAGGTCCTTCATAGATTCATAGGTGTTTACTAGGACAATGACCACAAGGATCTTTTTAAGCCTAGGCATGCATCCCAAATCTCTGACAAGTTCTGATACCCATGATAAGTGTAAGCAGGGACATGAGAGATGAAACATTTGCAAGCTAGGGCCTGGAAGACGAACCATTTACAGATTGCCTATGTCCATTAGAGACATAGGTGCCAAACCAGGGATGAATTTCCTGTTCCGCATCCAATTGTCCAGGTAGCACTTGAACTGAGTTAGGGAAGAACTCTATTTCACATGGATGGGGAGCATGTTCCAGAGAAGGGGTAGTCCGTGGGATGCATACCTGTATCTCCATTATGTTCTATTTATATCACAGGCAAAGTCTAAGTCTTTAGAACTGGTAATTTTGGTGCTGATTTGTTTTGTGGATATGCAGGAGGTCCACCAGAGTATGGTCTGAGAATGCCCTGCATGCCAGGCATAGATCTCCTCTCAAACGCCTCTAGGAGACAGAATACAGGGATAGATCCTTGAGGCAGTCTGCATAGGACATTTTACTTAAACCCTGCATTCTTTTAGTGAGGAACCTCTGTGGATGTTCCAGTTGTTGGAAATGCCTGGTTCGGTACATATCAAAGGGGGCATTGTACTCAATGATAGTCTGAGATTGCCGAATACAGTGGAATAATTACTTCCTTGGACATAGATGCCACACCGTTATTTATAAATTGGGCAACATAGTAGGATTTCCTCACTACTGTAGACACGATGGTCAAAGGCTAGATTACTATGTGTGTCACTAGTCCCTGACTGCTGGGTCAACTCTAAGGGGTGTGTTGTCAATATGGATGACTTCCCAAAGGATACTATTATGCATTTATTGGCATTTAGTTTTAGTCCATGGCTCTGACACCAGTTGTTTGTCTGTGTCAGACCCTCCTGGAGAACATTTGTTTCACTGTAGGATTCAATGACAGCTCTAATTTGCAATCATCTGCAAATTTAGTGAGCCAGAGACCAGTGACATTGGCCTTAACTTCAAAGAAGTAAATGCTAAAAGGGAGTGGTCCAAGGACTGATCCCTGAGGGACTCCACTTGTGGCTGGCCTCTTTGTAAAGGTGGACTCTCATAGGTCTTCCAAATGAATTATCAAATTATCAGCACATTGGAAATACGTGTGCTCCTAATTTGTTGCTTGTATGCCTGAGATCCTTTTCAAGGTTTTGATGAGCTGGACTAAAATTTCACTGTATACCAGAAAAAGTGCAGGGTGATGAACATCAGCATTACCTTGCACATCTGATCAGAGCCGAATCATGGTGAAATGAGGCCTTAGGCAGGGTAATGACCAGCCTCACCCCACCACAACCATTCATGTGTCCCATTACTTAGCCATCTCTCCCCAATTATCATAACATTATTCAACCTGTCACTGTGTATTCTATTTTCTTCTTTACTTTTACAATGATTACAGGGATTAGGATTTAGTTTAACATTTTTATTTCAAATTTCATAGCACAAACAGTTATGGCTTGATTGAAAACAGACTTATCATGAGCAACAGTAAATTTCTCTTCCCTTGTAGCTCCCATTCATTGAAAATGTATAGAAACTTACATTCATTGAAAATGCATTTCACCAGTGGTGGATTAAGTAGACACTGGGCCCTGGATTATTTTCAAATCACGCCCCTGTCTTCCACAGGCATTTTAGGACTATAAATAAATGTGTGTGTTTTTGATTCACCTTCCTAATTATTTTATTGTATATTTCTTGTTCAGTACAGAAACATTTGTTATAATGTGTTTAAATTTCCAGTTTTGAACATTTTTCCAGTAAGCAGTGAAATGAAAAGTATGAACCAGTAATGATAAAGCACCCATTTCAGAACATTTCAATCATAAAAGGTTATTCACACTGTTGTTATTATAATCCACCAATATCCATACTCGAGTTACAGACACTTTATTGACTGTGTACACATCGCATGTCTAATTGTGATAAAAATGGCCACAGTAAAATATTACAATTTTCTTTAAACAAATGCACACTAGTCCTACAAAGATAGACTAACAACTTTTTAACTTTATCATTTCAGTAGGGTCAGTCATTCTTACCCACAGACAGCCCCCCCAACCCAGCAATTATAGCTACATTGTTGAATTCATCCTTCTCAGGAGTCTGTGTTGAAAAAATGAATAACAACAATAATGATCAGATGACCAAAGTCACATATTTCATATTTGTTTCGCACAAACACACAGTAGTCAAAGTATTCCAGCATAATTCACATATACACATGCACACTACTCCTGCAAAGTCAGATTAAAGACTGCTTAAAATGACCAGATGATAGGAATATAAGGTGCTTTCATCCACAGAGAGCCCCCCTCATCCCCTACCAGCAGTTATACCCACTTTGTTGACTACGTACACCCCTAACTGTTATGAAGAAATAAATTACATGTACTTTCGTGATAGCTTTAGATTAATCTCCTGAAATTGCATAAAGATCACTGACATCAGAACATAAGATCCAGCTTTGTGTATTGCCTGTCATAATATGTCAAGTCAACATGCACAATTTCTGCAGAAGTAATAGTTATATGTATAATTCTACATTAAAGAGAATAATTACTAATGCACAGTTTGCTGCTGGCAAACAACTTTGCACTTTATTTCTTCATATACATATGCAGTGCCTGCTGGCCTTAAAGAATAAATTGTCTAGAAAAACAATGCATTGATGACATTGGCATAACATTTCCTGAACCAGAGCAGCTATGCAATAGGGGATGGCTGGCAAACTATGATAATAGGTTCATAGTTACTAGACATGCAGTCCTGGATACCATTAAGGAGCCTAGCCCAAACTCCCAGTTTGTCCAAGCACTATCTGGTTAAGTGACTTGCTCAATGTCAGACAGCAGATAAATAATGGCGGAGATATTCAAACCCTGCACCCTTGCCACGAGAAGTAGCTAAATCACAAGTCAGAGCTTTAGTCTTCTGCGCTAACTGCCAGAGCAGCAGTTTTAAACTACCTGCTGACATCCTTTACAGTCCGATCTTGTAGTAAAGAATGTCTATGACTACATAACGGATGCCAAAAAAAAGACAGTTCTGATCATCACTCTAAATAATGCAAGCTGTATGACCTGTCAAATGTCAATCCTTTTGCAGTAGCTGGAGAGTGTAAAGAAGATAAAATAAAATATATATTTTAAAATGCAACATGCTTAAACTGTATTACACAATCCAGGCCTACTAATGAATTAATTCATTTTTTAGTGTAATAAATAAAACAAAACAATCAAACACAATATAAATTGTGCAGCAGCATTTGTTAAACAACCCACAAGTCATACGAAAATCAGAAATATTACTGCAAACAGCATACTATTTTTTGGGGGAGGGGTTAAAGGCTTGCAATGTACCTACATCTAATTTTTGATATCACTATATCTTCTCTGTCATCAAGACTATCTATCTCATCTGATATCACTCAATGCAGGTCTGACCTACTGGAATGGCTAATAATGTTGTACTGTTGTAGCATACAACTCGAGTGAATACAGCTGGATCATGGACAAATGGGGCCCTATACAGAGTAATGAATCATGCCCCTGCCAGCTATACCAATATCCCATTACTATTCTTTCTCTCCCAATTTACCATAAACACTGTTCAAACCTGTCAGTGTACATATTATTTTATTCCTTACTTTGACAATTATCACAGACATTTGGAATTCATTTAAAACTTTTATTTCAAATTTTAAAGAAAAAACACAGTTATTTTCTAAACCAAACAAAAACACTTTCCCACTGAAACATGCTTAGCATGAAGAACAGTAAATCTCTCTTCCCATGAAACACACATTAAACATATTCCTGTCATACCATTGCTACCTGCTAACTGAGACCTCAGTCAACATTTTTGGAAGGCGTTTTTGCAAAAGCTTCAACACCCATACTAAGGATGTCAGCAAAAAGGAGGCTTTGGTGAGTCTGACAAAGAACTGAACAGAGGAGGGACCACCCAGATGCTCACTGTCTATGCTGGACATGAGCAGAGAATAGCAGCATGGCACAGGAATTTTGCAATGAGTGACATCTGCAACCAAATTGTAATGTAGCAACACAGATGGACTCTGATTTAAAGGACTGGCATTCAGATCCACCACCACTATGATGACTTGCATTAGAGATATGCAGAGAATCTTTATGGAGAGTCATAGAGGTCTGACACTAGCCAGCAGATGCCTACAGTAAGTCACATAATCTAAACTTTAACATTTAGATTATCATGTTTGTATGTACTAAGCATATGTGTTTCTGTGTGTCTGTGTATTAAGTGTATCCCATGGGGTATCTGTATTTATAAGAGTAATTTACATGGAGGAAATTTAGTTTTACTCAATAAATTTAACATTTGTGTGTTGACACAATCTGAGCTTATCCTCAACTCTACTAGGCTAGTGTACACATTACGCATGATTGTTGATTATGTCTGTATAGTAATATGGATGTTACACATATTTGACATTTCACCTGGGGGTTTCTGTTTGCATTATAATCTGTGTTGGTCACATTTCTGTGAATCATTTCTGCTCATCATCTCAGCTGTTGGCTACTGAGATTTGCCTGGAAAAATCAACTGGATACAGAAGCTGATTTAAGTATACTGTCTCCACACTTTGCTTATTTAAGAGTAGATATTTGTAGATATTTGTTTCATTGAATATTGTGTGGTCTGTCTCTCTGCAGTTAGTCTCCCCCTCCCTGTTCCTGTTGAGGTGTTAATCTTGATGGCTTTGGAATTGCCTGCCCCTGCTGTAAATCTGTTTTTGGACACTCCTCCTGGGTCCATCTCATTTCCTCACCCAGCTGAGTACAGTGAGATCATATTTTGATATCAGACACTCCTACCAGTCCCATCTCCTCTGCTGTGTACAGAGAGAGCACTTGGGAAGGGCATCCCCTATAGTATCTTAATCTGCTCTGTTCTGCTCTGTTCCCTCCCTCTCCACTAAAAAAATATATATATATTTATACTTTCTTGAGCTGCTCTTACTTAACTGACTTCTACCTTATTATCTTAATGTGCTGTTCTGTGTGCATTAAAGTGTTCAGGTGCTCTTATTCTGCACTTGGTACCACAATTTTGATTTTTCATAACTTACTGCTCTCTGCACTTGTTTTTGTTGTTATTAACTTATCTGCATTTATTTAAACTGTATTTGCCTTAATATTGCTACACACTCAAGTGAGCTAACTTGTATTACATTTAAAGTGTTTTTGCTACTGTTTTAACTGCTTTTCTGCAAAAAAAAAAAAAAAATAATAAAAGTTCTAAGCTTGTTTCCTGCCTTTCCTGTAACTAGTCCAGTCCAGATACAAATTTGTTGTATCCAAGACTGTTTTGTAAGTTTCTGAGCCCCCCCCAGACCTTTCTATGTTGGAGGGAAGCCTTCTAGCTTATCAGTGGGAGTGGTAAGCATTAGGTTGCCTTTCTACTACAACAGGGGTAGTTTCTGGCCCAGAAATTGTAGCCTATTGGCTGTTTGGGCAGTTTTTCTATCACTTTCAACTTTCTGGTTTAAAAGCCCAGGTTTGCATTTGTTTAAGCTCCACAGATCTAGCTTTGGCATCCTGCAGACTACAAGAGATACTCTAAGAGCCTCCATTTTTATTTTTTTTTTCATAATTTACTGCTCTCTGTCTTGTTTTTGTATTTTTTAATTTATCTGCATTTATTTAAACTGTATTTGTTTTAATATTGTTACACACTCAAGTCTGCTAGCTTGTACTGCATTAAAAGTGTTTTTTTCTACTGTTTTAACTGCTTTTCTGCAAAATGAACAAAAGTTCTAAGCTTGTTTCCCACCTTTCCGGTAAGTAGTCTAGTCCAGATATAGACTTGTTGTATTCAAGAATGTTTTGTAAGTTTCTGAGCCCCCCAGACCTTTCTGTGTTGGAGGCAAGCCCTTTTGCTTATCAGTGGGAGTGGTAAGTACTATGTAGCCTATCAACCACAAGATGAGTGGTTTCTGGCCCAGAAATTATAGTTTACTGGTCATTTGGGCAGTTTTTCTGCCTCTTTCAACTTTCTGGTTTAAAAGACCGTGTTTATGTGGATTTGCACTTGTTTAAGCTCCGTGGATCTAGTTTTGGCATCCTGCAGACTACAAGAGCAACAAAAAGGAGAAAAGAGATACTCTAAGTGACTCCATTTTGATTTTTCATGCTTTACTGTTCTCTGCACTTGTTTTTTGTCTTTTTTTAATTTATCTGCATTTATTTAAACTGTAATTGCCTTAATATTGCTACACGCTCAAGTGTGCTAGCTTGTACTGCATTTAAAGTGTTTTTCTACTGTTCTAATGGCTTTTCTGCAAAAAAAAAATAAAAGTACTAAGCTTGTTTCCCACCTTTTCTGTAACTAGTCTAGTCCAGATGCAGATTTGCTGTATCCAGGACTGTTTTGTAAGTTTCTGAGCCCTCAGACCTTTCTGTGTTGGAGGGAAGCCTTCTAGCTTATCAGTGGGAGTGGTACTAGGTAGTCTGTCTACGACAAGAGGAGTGGTTTCTGGTCCAGAAATTGTAGTTTACTGGAATTCTTTTCCATGCCTTTCAGCTTTCTGGATTAAAAGCCTGTGTTTGTGCACTGTGCAGCAATGCTCAGCTGAGGTAAACTACTACCAGTGCCAGAAAGTTTGCTCTTCAATTTTCCCCTAAGAACGAGCTTGTTCTTTTACTTCTTGCACTTCAGTTAGCATAATTGGCTAGCACTTTAACAGGTTTTTGTAGCATTTATTGTAGCACACTTAGGTGCTATCAGCACTAGCTGTTCCTACACAGTAACAGCACCAGTACTATTAGTTAGGACCACCCCTCCTGGTATGATTGTAGGGCAATTTCCTGTGCTTTCTCCTGCTAACCTGGTGTACTTGGGCATTCTGAGACAGTGTGGCAACTGTCTAATGTACACAGATAACCCCCCTCCTCTTACCTCCCAACACTCATACCTGTGAGAGATGCACTTATATCACCAAAATGGAAGCAGTGCATGCTCCAACCAAGACCGGACTAGCTGGTCAAGAGGAGAAGGTCAAAACCTGCAGCTCACTACATAGAACACACAGCCCTCCAAAACACCAACCATCACAACTCACACATAGAAACACAAACCATCCATCCACCTTTGCAGAGACTCTCAATAAAAATTTACCCAAACAACAGAGACCCCTGAGACAGAAACGCACTCGACCACCACAACAAAACACCAACCCCAGAACACATAGCTCACCACCACAGTGTGCCCCTCAACTCAAGCCCTTAAGGCAAAACATTTTGCCCAATCTACTAATCACAGGGGACTTAATTGTGTGGCACACTGATGTCCCACTCACTAGGCTGAACAAGGAGAAGATGACAGTCAGTTGTCTACCAGGTGCCAGGATCCACCACATAACACATGCACTCAGGTCACTCCACAACAAATACAAATATGACTCAGTCATTGTCTATGTGGGTGTGAATTGACCTGAGACATACCTCCCTGGACTATATGAAAAGAGATGTGATGGAACTCTTGGATTATGTGGCCCAGGCAGGTATGACCCTAGCCCTGGACAGTATTCTACTGTCGCCCAGAATTATACCACAGTACGAGCAGAAAATTATTGACTTTAACAATTCGCTAAGTTTCTGGTGTCATTCTAAAGGGATCCAGTATCTGTCTGCCTGGGGTGACATGATTGACAGACCTCGATGCTTTGCCAGAAACAGCCTGCCTGCATCTGTCACCCCTGGGATTCCGGGTACTGGGTAAGGCTCTTGCTACCCCTATAGTGCCTTTTTTAGGCAGTGTTCCAAAGACCAAAATTCCACCATAACAGCTACAAACAGATGCAATCTGAGGGTTATGCTACTCAATGCTAGAAGTCTAAATCTCAAGATGCACTCACTCAAAGCTCTCCTCAAAATGGAGAATGTCAACATCTGTGCTGTAATGGAGACCTGGTTTAAAGAGGCAGAAAGCACCCCTGCTCTCCCAGGCTATAACTCATTCAATACCTTTTGGCCCCAGAATGCAACCAGAAGCTCCAAAGGTGGTCGTGTCTCCATATTCTTAAAGGATATGTACACCTCTAGACTGGTAGCCCAGCATAATGCATCCGAGATACTTCAAGTACAACTAACACCGGGTAAGATGGCGATACATGTCTTAGCCTGCTACAGAATCCCAAACATGTCCCTGGACTCACATGCCAACTTCCTAAGCACTCTGGAATCTATCAAGGTCCAACCCAATACTCTCATACTGGGTGATTTCAATTACCCTTCCATCAACTGAGAAAACTATTTAAGTACCAATATACAGGCTCAACGCTTTCTGGAATTTATCAGTTCCAATGTCCTGGACCAGCTCATTCTGACCCCCACTACAGGAAGCAACATCCTCGACCTGGTTATCACCAACATGGGAGACCATTGCTTCAAACCTATAGTCAGCTCCTCCCCGGATAAATCTGACCACAAACTGATTACCATGGAAATCTCCATCTCACCTACACCCCCCCGCTAAGGTGACCACCCTAAAAAACTTCTCCAAAGCCGACTTTGGGCTCCTAAAAGCAGAGTTGGCTAACTTCTTGGCAACCATGCCAATGGAAAATGGCTGTATGATTGTCAAATCATAGAATTGTACAAGCATGTACACAAATGTATGGACCTTGCCATACCAACTAGAACTAAGACACACGCCTCCAAAAAAAGGAAGCCAATCTGGTGGACCCCAGCCATCAATAAACTCTACAACAGAAGGAAGAAACTGTTTCAGAAAAAAATGAAGTCACAAGACTGGAAAACCTCCCTTATCGGTCTCAGCAAAAAGCTGAGATCCCTTATCAAATCGTCTAAATCAGCTATGAAGGCAGAATTGTGGCTGACACCAAAAACAACCACAAACCTTCTAGAGCTATATCAAAAACCTCAAAGGCAATACCCATATTTGCTCTGAGTTATTGCACAATGGCACCTGCTATACTGAGCCAACAGATATAGCCAACATACTGGCCAACAGATTCAGTGCCAACTTTACCCCGCTCTCCCCCACAGGGCCCTATCACAATACCAGATGAAAGCCTGGTACCCACCATTTCTGCGGCACCAGTAAAAGTTGCATTGTCCAAAGCCAAGAATACAGCATCCATGGGACCTGATAATATCCCTGGATGTGTCCTACATGAGCTACAAAATGAACTGGCACCTCATCTGTGTGCCCTGTTCAATCATAGCCTTACCTCAGGCTATGTCCCTAATGAATGGCGCACTGCTACATTCATCCCGCTCCATAAAGGGGGAGTAACTACAGAGTGTGGGAACTATCGCCCCATTAACCTGACAAGCCTGGCATGCAAAGCTATGAAGCGCATCATCATGGACCTGCTTAAAGATATAGGCAATCTCCAAACTCTTGACCCCACACAGTTTGGCTTTCTCAAGGGGAGATCCTGCCTGCTGAACCTGGTTGACTTCTTTGAGGCAGTCACCAAGGCTGTGGATGAGGGTAAAGTAGTGCATACAGCCTACCTCGAGCTGGCCAAGGCCTTTGAAACCATTCCCCACTCAGGTATCATCGGTAAACTCACAAAACTAGGCATCAATCCTTACATCACTAGGTGGGTTGCAAATTGGCTCACAGACAGGACCCACAGAGTGAAAATTGCAGATTCCAAGTCAGACTGTCGATCAGTCATGAGTGGATTCCCACAGGGCTTGGTCCTGGGCCCTCTGATGCTTGGCATCTACTTCTCAGAAGTCCAGGCCAACACAGAAGGACTCTGGCTGACCAAGTTCATTGACGACTGCAAGCTAGGAGTCATTATCAACTCCCCAAGTGATGCAGACATCCTACAAAAGGGCCTCTCTGAGACCAATGACTGGTGTCGGAACCATGGCCTGAAGCTTAATGCCAAAAAATGCGTTATCATTCCCTTTGGAAAAAACTCAGTTCCCAAGAATTACCACATTGATGGGAGCCCATTGAACACTGAAGGGGCCATAAGAGATCTGGGCACCCAGGTTGACAGCCACCTCACCTTCAGCCACTACATTGCCACTGTGGTCAGAAAGTCCTTCTACGTGGCACATCTTATAACCAAAGGTTTTGCATCCAGGAAGAAAGAGGTCATCATCCCTCTCTACTCATCCCTCATTAGACCAATCATTGAATATAATGCCCTGTTTGGCATGTACCTGACCAGACACCTACAACAGCTGGAAAGGCCACAAAAGTACCTCACAAAAAGAATGAATGGTGCACAGCAACGTTATCCCACTCTACAAGGGGTGAGCCACCACGGACCCTGGGAACTACAGCCCCATTAGCCTGATGAGCCTAGTTTGCAAGGCCATGGAATGTATCATCATGGAACTTATAAACAAAGACATTGGTAATCTCCAAACTCTGGACACCACCCAGTTCGGGTTTGTAAAAGGCACATCATGTCTCCTAAACCTGACAGACTTCTTTGAAGCAGTCACCAAAGCCGTAGACAAGGGTAAGGTGGTTCACACAGCCTATCTAGATCTTGCCAAGGCTTTCGACACCACCCCCCACTCTGGAATTACAGATAAACTCACTAAACTAGGTATAAATCCCTATGTCACAAGATGGGTTGCCAAATGGCTCACTGACAGAACCCACACTGTGAAAGTAGCAGACTCCAAATCCGACTTCAGACCAGTGACAAGTGGAGTACCACAGGGTTCAGTCCTGGGTCCTCTCCTGTTTGGTATCTACTTCTCTGAAGTATAGGCTAACACAGAAGGTCTTTGGCTAATGAAGTTCACAGATGACTGCAAACTAGGAGCCATAATCGAAACTCCTAACGATGTGGACCTCTTACAAAAGTGCCTCACTGAAATAGATGCCTGGTGTCAAAGCCATGGCCTCAAGCTCAATGCCAAAAAGTGCATTGTCATCCCCTTTGGTAAAAACTCTATACCCATGAACTACAACATAGGCGGTAGTATACTTAACGCCGAATGTGTGATAAGAGACCTTGGGACTTGGTGGACAGTAGTCTCTCCTTTGATAATCACATCACCACAGTAGTCAGGAAATCCTTCTATGTGGCACACCTCATCAAAAAAGGTTTCTCATCCAGAAAAAAAGAGGTCATTGTTCCCCTCTACTCATCACTCATTAGGCCCATTATAGAGTACAACGCCCCTTTTGGTATGTACCTCACAAGACATCTACAACAACTGGAAAGGCCGCAGAAATACCTCACAAAGAGGATTACCGGCCTCAAACAGATGCCCTATGCAGACCGACTCAAAAAACTCCAGCTTTACCATCCATCGCATATCGCCTACTCAGAGGTGATCTCTGCCTAACATACAAAGCTATGTCAAACTCAGAGCTGTTGGACATGCTCCACTTAAAGAAATCCCAATCCCTCAGAGCTATACGCTCTAGGGACCTAAACCTTGTCACCACAATAAACAGAACATGCCGGAGGGATAGATTCCTGTCCCAGAGACTTCCCATACTCTGGAATAAACTACCTATCTATATCAAATAAAGGTCCTCATTAGCACTCTTCAAGACAAATCTTGATGACTGGATGGGAAATAGGAAATTCTCCCCGGGGATCACCTCTGTGGCTCTGCCCGACAGTGGCACAGGAAAATAATTTTCTTGGGTGGCAAAAGCCGGGGTACCTTTTTGGCTGGGCTTGTATAGACCCCAGGGCCGATAGCCTAGTACCTACCTATGAACCTATGAACACATGTCCTACATGGACAGACTCAAGAAACATCAACTGTTCTCAATCTCTTGTCATGTATTTAGAGGTGATCTCTGCTTGACTTACAAAGCCATGTACGACCCATCCCTACTTGAAATGATACACCTAAAAAAATCCCAATCCCCCCATGCCACATGCTCCAGAGATCACAGCCTCATTACCACAATTAACAGAACATGCTGGGGAGACAGGTTCATCTCACAAAGACTGACCATACTCTGGAATAAGCTTCCCATTCATCTCAAGCAGAGCACCTCACTGGCCCTGTTTAAGAGAAATCTTGATAAGTGGATGGGTAACAGAAATTTCACTCCAGGGATCATTCCAGTTGCACTACTGGATAAGGGCACTGTGAACTAACATCTGGTGGCACAGGGACTGGGCAATTTTTTGGGGGCTAGGCTTGTAAATGCTCCAGGGCCATTAGCCTAGTACACACGTATGAACCTGTGAACCTATATAAGTACTACTGCTATTCCATAAAGTCTGCTTTTAGAACATTCTATAAGCTGTTATATCCCTTAGCTTAAGTGGTTAAGCAATATGGTCAAGTAACTGTTGTCCCTCTATGTGTGGGTTCAAATCCCCTGTGAGTTCTGTTTTTGTAAAAATATTGGCAGTGATTCATGTAATATTGCACATCACATATGGACGATCTGTACTTGTTTGGTAACTTATACAGTGCAGATTTTTATACATATAGCATGGCCATGGCGCATTGATGCCTATAGCACTTAAGCCGTGGATGACTACACATTCATCCGTCATCCATAAATATTCTAGCAACATCATACAGTATAGCTCTGTATGTGTGAATGCTGAGTAACATATACATTAGTAAGCTCTAAATTATAAAATTCACAGCAGTCTTTTCTAATCCATTTCTTCTTTCATCAGCTTAATGACTGTAAGAAAAATGCACTTCATCATGGCTGAAGTATGTGTGAGTCTTGTAAATGCAATGCAAGTATAAGTGCAGATCTGTAATCATTATACTGTCTTATGGATGTAGGGTTAGCACTCTTTTGCACTAATTCCTTTAATGGCTATTTATAAAAGTACATTGTAATATTTGTTTTGCAAACTGTGACAGTTAAACTCAGTGTACTGACACATGATAGTTTTATAAAGCATATAAATGCGTATTCCACTGATATTCCATAGACAGTTACAACACTAAATAAAGTGTGATATCCATTAGCTCAAATGGTTAAGCAATAGGCCAATGTAATTATTTTTTTGCCTGTGCATGGATTGAAATCTCAATGTAGCCTATTTTGGATTGTGTTTTGGCAGTTATAAACTTCCTATAGAACAACACATACTGGGAATCTCTGCTTGTTTGGTAAGTCATACATTAGAGATTTTATATATCTAGCATGGCTGTGATGTTAAAGCCTATAGCAGTTAGGTTAAGGATGACTACACATAACTCCATTATCTGCAGAGTTTCTAGAAATATCATACTTCTGTTAATAATGATGCATGTATAAATGCTGGGTAACACATACATATAGACCTTTACTTCTTTTTAATGACTGTCCTTCTACCTAAATTACATGTGCAGGTTTAAATCCCAAACCTGAACAGTAATTCCTTTAATGGCTATTTATGTTTTACGTGCAGACAAATGTTTTCTTGCAAACTATGAAAGTTGGAAATCTGAGCTGTTATAGCTGTGGATTATTGCTATGAGAAATGAGATGACATGACGTGTGGTCACAGTTGCATAGTTTTATTGTTGAAATCCCACCAAAGACATTACATACATCATTGACCAGATTAAATACTTTTACACATGCATGCCTGACTAACATGACATGTGCTATGAACAGTGGTGCGTTTGTTCCATTGAGGTACCGTACATCATATATATGTGTACACAATGTTATTGATTATGACCTTACACCACAATAAGTTCAACATTTATAGGTCTTTGTTCGCACAATGTTATCTTAGACTGGCACAGCTGTTAGTGTGTATAACACTTCCCTGCACTTATTGATGTAAGTTGTTTAACTTCCATAATTTCATGTAATCATAGCCAAAACTGATCAACTAGGCAGGTAGGGATCTGATATGAAGTATGAATATAGGTGATAGCTGTTGGTTTGAATCTAGTGCCTCCTGGTTGTCTACAATAATCCTTATGTATACACAGTAGTGAGAGTGACACATCAATTACTGAATATGCAAAATGGAATAACATATGTCAGTGCTTGCTAACATATAATCACTATTTTTCACTGTTCTGTATTGTACATAGTAGTCATTATGTACTGAACTTAAGCAATCCTTTTGTTGTGTAATACATCATCTTTTCCTGTTTGTAGCTGATAAAAATTGTGCATGGGCATACAGCATATGCACAGGTCTGAGGAACAGCTGAGTAAAGAAAGGTGTGTTATCTCTTTCCACCTTTATTTTTCCCAAAATAGTTTTAACATTTTTAAATCTTCAGGTTTAGACATGTAGTCTTATGACATTCAAGCATGCTAATGTTTATGTCAGACTTTCCAAAATGCATTTACAAGATAATGTAGTACCAAAGCTGTGTACATTTATAAGTCTTTGTCCACATGGATAGGGATATCTGTATGATATACCACATGAATAACATTAATCTGTGCATAATTTTAAGTTGAACGTTTTTCTTAGGAGTTATCGACAGGAGTATTTTTTTAATTAAATTCAGGTTATGTGATGTTTGTTGACACAACTTAAATGAAATTGGTATATTGAGTTTGATGTGAATATTTTGCATATACGTTGCTTTTACTGTTAGTGCTGTTTGATTAGCAGGATGTAGCAAACTTGTAAGTCTGGTAGTGGAGCTCAGTGAATTACATCTCTTGTACAGTCTGCCTGATATGTTACTAAATGGATGCTATCTCAACAGTCGTAATGCTGTTGGCAGGCCTTCACTGGCATGTACTTCTTGAGTTCCACTTCCCTTGCGATGACTGCACAATGATGGTTTGTTAAATGCAAAATTACATACCATTTCCTGTCATTGGTGTGCCACATTCCAGTCACAGTTTTGCTGTATATCTGTGGTGTTGCACAGTATAGTCATGGTCATCATGTGTTTTTTAACTGGGCAGATACAAATGTAAATATAATACAGACATAGGCAGTGACAGTGATACATTTGCTGGGGAACAGTTATGCATGTCTATGTTTCATACACATAATTTCAAGTTATTACATGCTGTTACAATGTTTCTGATTGTGCAGTTGTTCAAAAGATTTCAAATTCCATTCCAGTTATATGATGTTGTGATGTCACCCATTAACCATGTTGCATTGCTCATATCGTTTGCTTATACATTTTAAGTGTCCCATTGCTTGCTAATCATGCAATATATTTTAAACACATATATTTTAATTGTGTGATGTAAATATGACACATCATTTGTACATAATAATGTTATAGTAGAAAATTAAATGTCATATTGACCCCTTAACATAATGTGTGCAACGCACACTGAGTAATAAATAGAAGGCAATACTCACAAAGATGTGCTCTAAGAGTCTATGAGTGACCTTGGTGTAAGGCCTATCTGGCAACATGATTAAACCAGGGGCCATATACCCAAAGTTTTAGAATCCCATGTTAGTGTTGTATGTCAGACTGGCATAGCATAGTTGTCTTGAGATTTACAAATATATATATATATATATATATATATATATATATATATATATATATATATATATATGTGTATATATATATATATATATATATATATATATATATATATATATATATATATATATATATATATATATATATATATATATATATATATATATATATATATATATATATATATATATATATATATATACAATGGATATAAAAAGTACACACCCCTGTTAGAATGCCAGGTTTTTGTGATAATAAAAAAGTGAGACCACAATAAAATAATTTCAAAACTTTTCCCCCCTTTAATGTGACCTATAACCTGTACAATTCAATTGAAATACAAACAAATCTGTTAGGAGAAAAAATATAAAAAATAAAAAAACATACAATACACTGGTTGCATAAGTGTGCACACCCTTAAGCTAATACTTTCTTGTGTGCACACCCTTAAACTAATACTTTGTTGAAGCACTTTTTGATTTAATTACTGCATTCAGTCTTCTTGGGTACACACCTGCCATCAATTAAAGAGACTCTGATTAACTCCAAATAAAGTTCAGCTGTCCAAGTAGGATTTTCCTGACATTTACTCAGTTGCCTGCTACAGCAAAAGCCATGGTTCGCAGAGATCTTACAAAGTATCAATGAGATCTTATTGTTGAAAGGTATCAGTCAGGAGAAGGGTACAAACAAAATTCCACAGAATTGGATATACCATAGAACACAGTGAAGACAGCCATCAAAAAATGGAGAAAATATGGGGCAACAATGACATTGCACAGAACTGGATGTCCCTCCAAAATTGATGAAAAGACAAGATGAAAACTGGTCAGGGAGACTGCCAAGAGACCTACAGCAACACTGAAGGAGCTGCAGGAATTTCTGGCAAGTACTGGTTGTGTACTACATGTGACAACAATCTCCCATATTTTCCATATGTCTGGACTATGAGGTAGGGTTGCAAGATGGAAGTCTTTTCTTACACAGAAAAAACATCCAGGCCTGGCTAAAATTTGCAAAGCAATACATCAAATCACCCTAAAGCATGTGGAAAAATGTGTTATGGTCTGATGAGACCAAGGCTGAACTTTTTGGCCACAATTCCAAAAGGTACGTTTAGCGCAAAAACAACACTTTGTATCACCAAAAGAACACCATCCCCACTGTGAAGCATGATGGCGGCAGTATCATGCTTTGGAGTGTCTTTTCTTCAGCTGGAACTGGGGCTTTAGTCAAGGTGGAGGGAATTATGAACAGTTCCAAATACCAGTCACTTTTTCACCAAAACCTTCAGGCGTCTACTAGAAAGCTGAAGATGAAGAGGAATTTCACCTTTCAGCATGACAATGTCCCCAAGCATACATCCAAATCAACAAAAGAATGGCTTCACTAGAAGAAAATTAAAGTTTTGGAATGGCCCAGCCAGAGCCCAGAACTAAATCTAATAGAAAATATGTGGGGTGACGTGAAGAGGGCTGGGCACAAGAGATGCCCTCGCAATCTGACAGATTTGGAGCACTTTTGAAAGGAAGAGTGGGCAAATATTATTAAGTCAAGATGTGCCATGCTGATATACTCCTACCCAAGAAGACTGAATGCTGTAATTAAATCAAAAGGTGCTTCAACACAGTATTAGTTTAAGAGTGTGCACACACACAGCAAAGCATTAGTTTAAGGGTGTGCACATTTAGGCAACCAGCTTGTTGTACGTTTTTTATTTTTTATATCTTTTCCCCTAACAGATTTGTTTGTTTTTCAATTGAATTGTACGGGTTATAGGTCACATTAAAGGTGGGAAAAGTTTTGAAATTATTTATTGTGGTCTTGTTTTTTTATATCACAAAAACCTGACATTTTAACAGGGGTGTGTAAACTTTTTATATCCGCTATATTTATACATGTATATGTGCTCTTTGTTTTGCATGCATACTGAAAGCTGATATGTTAGTAAATACAGAAATAATAACAGAAGCATGTCTGATAACCTGGGTACTGCATGCCATCTATGTAGTGGAGTAACATAATGACAGCATATGATGGGCACACTGACCCATTCATGGCCTGTTATTTATATTATCAATATATGACTATTATGACATTTAGAATCCTCCATAATCATGACAGTGCACTTGCTATTGTTACACCTCTGTGTCTTTTGTTATATAACATAGAAATAAACTTTATAGGCCAGCTATTTTGACTACTATGGTGTCACAACAAATGCACTGTGCTGTGATATAACTTGAGCAAACATTTCACATGTCCTGTCTCAAATATTTTGATGTTGTTTATTGCATATTATATACTCACTTTACAGTTATGTCGGTGTACATCGGATTGTGATTTATCATTGCTTGACATATGACTGAGATGTACATTACACACCATTCTGTAAATTAGTATGATCTTGATTTATGCCTTACATCACATATGGTGTTAGAGTTGGATAAGAACATACAATAATGTAATCATATACATAATAGTTGCAACATGTAGAGTGTTGTATACCATTTTATTTATTCATAGATTTTAGGTTAATTACTATTATGTATATATATATATATATATATATATAGATATATATATATATATATATATATATAGATATAGATATATATATATAAAATGTTTTTTTCCTATGTTGAACTTTGACAGAGCATGAGACCCATGCTGGCTCACCAAATTGACAAAGATAACAACATTCCAGACCACTGCCAACTGAGTTGAACTCTGAGGACCAGGATGAGGACCACATTGGGGATAACAATGATGATGACACACCAGGACCTGCACATGTCATTGTTCCTTCAGCTCAGTGTAAAAGACGTCCACCACCACACCAGGCAGACAATTTTCAGGATCAGTTCTGGGATATAGTGACAAACATATTCCAGCTGCAGATGGGTAACTTATTTCAGGACATGGCATGGGCCATGTTCACCTTCTTCTGGTAGATCACTAAAGAGCTCTTTTGGGATGTTCGATCCCATCAGGGTGGTCTCATAGGACTGTAAATATTCTTTGTGTGATCCACTTTTGTAATGCTGCCACCACTGTGTTGTCCATATTCAAATATGTACAGTCTAGGCACAATTGTACAGACATCCCATATTGCTGTCATGCTTTTCTGACATACGTCATAATGTACACTGCCCATATCATGTCATATGTGGCTTTATTTTGCTACTGTAGTATGACACACATTACCAAATGACACATGTTGACCATTAGTATTGATATTATCATGTGTCATCACTACATACATTGCTCCATATGGCCAGGGGTTCAGTCCTGAAATCTGTGTATGCATGTACTCATATGCATGTAGTGCAGCATAATATTGTTATGTTCAATAGACTCTGGCCCTGCATGTGACAAATATGGCCATTGCAGTTGGCATAATGTGAGTGGGACTTGATTGTTCAGCTTGTGTTGTTTCTGTATATACTTAGTATGGATGACAGCAACTCAAATACTACATTATCCCTATTCTTCTCACATAACAGCTGAGGTTCATCAAGTGTGTTTATTTGCACATGTTATCCATGTGTACGCATTGCACCCATTTGTGTATTGATGCTGCTGTCTTATGTCTGTTAAACAACATGACACATCTTTGATCTTCTAACTTCTGTACCATTCTTGGGTTATGTTGTCCCACTAGTACAGTCACCTTGTGTGCAGCATGTACTGGCACATATTGTGCCATGTTGTTTAAGAGTACTGTGACTGGTACATATGAGCATGTATTCTTTTTTTTTTTTTCAAAATATTTTATTAAGTTTTCCATGAAAAGTAAAAGACAACAAACTGAGCATGTATTCTTGACATACTGCATTGGCATTCACTGGTCACTTAATAAATACACAAAGGTGAAGCTTCGTTTAGTGTCATCCATGATGGCCTTGTTTGTCCATATCTTGCTTATGTCACTAGCTGGTCTTTCTGATAATATCTTGTATTAGAAAGTGTATACACAGATCTGCATACATGTCTATTTGTATGCATTTGTAGTGCATATGCACTGATTTACATGGATGTACATGTGTATGGCCATAATATGATTGACACACAACTGCACTTGTAATATTTGACTGGTTACATGCACTTATTACACTTTTCTGTACTGTACTGTACTTATGTACATAAGACTGTCCTTTGATCAGTCTTTCACATGCACAGTAACATTTATATTATTAACGGTAATTGTGCCACCTGTTGTATTATGTTTGCATTGCAGTATATATGTGTATGTGACACTGAAACCTACTTTTGTGTACCTATGCCATTTGCTGTTAAACTGTTGCAAATTACTGTGTTGTGTTGTTTGTGTCAGTTTACAGCCATTCCCAATGCATTGTGCCCATGTGTCAGACATTCCCCTGGATTCAGCAAGCTCTGCAAGGAGTGCAGGAATAGTGCAAGAGCTGCTGCACGCAATATGGCGGGCGAGCGATCCAGTAACAAGCTCCCAGGATGTGCACGAGCGCTCCTACACTATTCCTGCATGGACATTACTGCTATATGCTAATTACCTCATTTGCTGCTGAAAACCATGCAAATGAGGTGAATTAGCAATCCAGGAAGTAGGCAGGCATCTGTGCAGGAATAGTGTAACCTGCAGAAATGTATTTGGTTACTAACCCAATACATTTCTGCAAATTACAAAACTGAGGCATGACAGCTCCAAATAAAGCATGTATTCAATGTAGTAGGCATTCCAATGGCCAAATATATGGCCATTGGCACAATAAATAGTTGCAAAATTATAAAAAATAACTTTTTTTTGGCCGATTTCAGCCGTTTAAGCATAGGGCAGAGTTGCTCAAACGGGATCGGCCTGAAAATAAGAAAAAAAGTTGGAAATAAGCTTTTAAACCCAAATCAGCATTTTGCCATAATAGTCAATGGCATGCATAAAACAACAATACCAGGGAATAGTGGTTGCTAAGGGGGAAGGCTGAGTGTGAGTGTGGTAACTATGAATTACCATTCTGTTTTATGCAAATGAGGGGACTGATACTGAATCACAGATTTCCTCTCAGTGTTAGCTTTCACCCAACAGTTTAGGTGCAGCAACACCATTGTATAAGTATAAGAGGTAGATGACCTCATAAGGGGGACTGTCATGCATGCTGTAAGCTTATTGGAGCTCTGTGGCCCATGTTTGCCCTTAGCTAAGCACAGCTAAGGAAGGGGGTATGTCTGAGGCTGCCTAGCAGTGTTTACATTGCCTAAATGGGTGTGCGCACCGCACACCAGATTTTAAACAAAAAAAAAAACAGGAAATAGCAGCTCTGTTCACATCTGAGCACTGGGTATGTGCGCCACACCTCGGGGCTTAAATGGGAAGGCAATGGGAAAGGAAAACAGCAGTAGGAAGGCAATCAAGGAGAACTAGCATAGCTAGCAGGTGAAATGTCTCAGAATCAGCCAATTACACATGGAACAGCATAGCGCACTGCTATAAACTATGCAAACACCTTCCAGTCTGGGTTTTTCCACAAACTTTACACCACCGGTGTACACAGATGGGGAAATTTTAGCTGACAAAACTAACAAAATGTTAGGGGCTGCTGTTGCTCTCATACATCAATATGTGCAAGAGGCTGAGGGTGGTGAGGATGTGAATGCTGACGACCAACCGACAGTGGGGAGAAGGGGAAGAGTGAACAGATCCAGGGTAACCTACCAGGGGTTACATGAGCTGGAGATAGTGTAGTGCTATAGGGTGGACAGAGACATTTTACAGCAAATTGTACTGGCCACACCTCACACACAGAAACAACAGAGGAGAACCTATCCCAGTGGATACCAAGGTATGTGTAGGCTTGAGAATACTAGCCACAGGTACCTTCCGAAGGCCAACTAGGGATATCATGGGGATCTCACAGGCATCCGCATCCAGGGTACTCCACCAGTTCTTGGATGCCATGTCACCACATGCCGGTGAGCACATATATTTCCTCAACACCCATGCGGCATTGACCAGCAATATGCATCTCTTCCACCAAATAGCAGAATACCCTGAAGTAGTGGGTGCTATAGACTGCATGCACATACACATCAAAACACCACCCGGTGAGCGGAGTAGGTTCTACATAAACCACAAGGGCTTCCCCTCCATCAACTACCAGGTCATGTGTGATACCCAGGGCATTATTTTGAATGTGTGTGCTGGCTGCCCTGGAAGCTATCACAACTCCCACATCTGGCATATGACGCAGCTGTACCAGTCATTTGCCCGTGGGGATATCCCATATAGCCACCTATTGGGGATGCTGGTTACCCACTGGAGCTGTGGCTGATGACACCCATCAGAAATGCACATGAACCCGAACAAGAACTCCATAATGAGGCACAAGCACAAACTAGCATCATAATAGAGTGTGTGTTTGGGATGCTCAAGTCACGGTTCCGCTGCCTGGACATATCCGGTGGAGCCTGGCAGTACTCCCCAGCTACATGTACACAAATGTTCATCGTATGTGCCATGCTACACAATATGATACTGTAGAAACAGCTGCAGCAGGAACAGCATGGGGCAAGGCCACAAAGCCCCCTACCATTGCTAAGGCCATCAGAGGCAAAGAGGGACTTGGAGGAGGAACAAGCTGAGCCTGCCCATGTAGGTAAAAGGAGGCATGCCCAGTATGCCCAGGCTTTAGCAAAGAGGTGACGTATAGCACATACACTGACATGGTAGGGACTCAGGGAATGACAACTCTCTCTGACTCACACATACAGTAGAACGGATGCCAAACATGACACTACCTGTGCTTTACCATGTATAGGGAGTGTACTATGTGCATCCAACATAGTCATCCCTCCAGCACCATCCTCAATACTGGCACAGCCACAAGGTAAATCACTCTTCCTATCAATTGCTGAATGGAGTAATATGGTCTGATAACTGTATCTATGGTATGGACATGAGCATGCAAGGTAATCTGGTGGCTGAATGGGATGACAGCAGATAGTGGACACCTATATGGGCAGCTTGAAATCCCTAATAAATACTGGTGTCAACAAAGTAGGCAGTACTAGACAAGGTGACAAATTCCATGTGGTGGTCCAAATGTGTGTCCACAGGACACACACATGCATGTCAGGGAGGCACACATACCCACCACCAGCCTCAGCCAGCAGGACAAGAGTAGATGACCATAAAGAAAGGCTGGCCTAAGGCCTCAAATTGATGGCAGTGGTTAACATCCCCCCTCCAGATCTACACAGAAAGATTACAACAGGTCTGGCAGTTGTATGTTATTTCTGAAGGGTAAGAAGTCTGAAACTGAAATGTAGGTCAATAAAACCTAAGATCTGTACCCTACTGATATGCCTCCAGTCTGCATGATAGGTCAGAATACAAAATGAAATAGAAGCTAACAGAGTACCTGAAATACCAGTACAGTCATAGCAAATGTTTAAAGTCATCAGGTGTGCCCCTCCACAATCCTATACAGAAATGCAGTAACATGTACGTGTGGGTTTAATAACAGTGGAGCACAGATTACCTGAGCTGGCCCAATCTACAGGATAGATTCTTGCATGTGTACAATATTCAGGGGTTCGTGTGTTAGGTTGTTGTGTGTTCAATATTGTCTGGAAGTGGTCAGCATGTAGGCATGGAGGGTTGTGTCTTGGTGGCCTATGTCCAGCACTGTTGATGACAGGGCCATGTTCCGACAACTGCAGTGGCAACCACAATGCTTCTCAGCAATACCCATGTCAGCAGTCATCCATACTCACTGTCCAGATGTCAATATCTGTCACTGTCTGAAAGATGAACATGCCATGAATCTGAGCCCAGACATACACACTGTACACAGGTGGAAGTACCCTATACAGAGTACATAAAATGTAACTGTCAACTGCAAACACCTTTGGAATTGTACATACAGGGTAGCACATTAGTTGTCTGTGTAGTACGGAATACTGATGTAGTCTGCCCAATCAGTGGCAGACCACAAAAGGCACAGTTATGAGGTAATGAGAGACTGCCTATGTCCCTGTACAAGGCAGCATAAGAGTAATGTCCCATGTATATCTGTGAGTCAGCTGCAAGAAGCTTCCATATCACACATACACTCAGCTCACCTTACTATCGGCCACAGGTTTATCACATGTCATATCCTTGCTGTTGGGAATGAGTACAGTATGACCCCCACTTCTGTATGGGAATACCCACAGAATGCAGCATGCTGAAGAGGTGTCCCATGCAGGTGTGTCCCTAACTGTAACCAGCACCCTGTCAGCATCCAGACAAATGGATTAATATGGGCAGGAACCATTGCCGTTAACACCTCGCACACTTACCCTGTCACCCCAGAGGAACCCAGTGGCTCACTGCCTGGGAATGTAGGAGTGACAGAATGCACTGGCCTGCTACAGATGGCATCACTACCAAATGGCCTAGAGTCCTCTGTCAAAGGCCTGTGCCTCACCTGTACTGCCAATGTATGTTATCTCATGGGGACCCAACTAACAACATAACACAGTCAACAGAACACAAATGTAAGGCCATGTTTACAAATCCCAGTAGCATGCCTACCATGTCCTACTGCATGAACTGTGGACTAACTCCTATATACCACTGGAATGAAGGGACAACTATAGGGATACTTCTCAGATATTGCTCGCATAATGTTAGGAAGAGGATAGAATAACAGAGTGGGGGTGTAGAAGCATGGACATCATGGAGTGTGTGAAGTCTGAAACTCTGATGTGTGTCCATACTACCCCTGTCTGCAAACCCAGTAATGGGTGGCTACAAACCTGCATGTAAACCACAATGTGAAGGGGAACTGACCAGATATATGAGCCCTGCCTCTAGGTAACCTGGGTGAATCTGTACAGCTGAGAGGTACGGCCAGAGCAGGATATGGCCATTCTGTTACATCGATATATGTACAAGAAGGGGATCCTCATCCACCATAGTACCAAGTTGCTGGACCATTTACACAGACCCATCAGCAAGTGTCTGCAGCTACCCCTCCAGAATGGCATGAGTGCAAGAATATGTAGGCTGCAGACCACAATACTGGACACAGCTTCATTCATCTTGTATTTCCCAGGAAATAACTGTGAGCAAATAAGTATATCTGTCAGTAGTTGATTACATAATACATCACAGTATAAAACAGTACATATGTCTGAATATCTCTGATAACACCAACCATGTAACACAAGCAGCACAGACACAATAGTTACAGTATCCCACTATCTGTCGCCTGTTGTGACTCCATATTGCCAACCTATCTACTGATATCCTGCAGAAACAGGTTGCTAGCTGTAGGTGTAGAACACCAAACCCTGGACTGGAGTAAAACCTACCTGGAATGTATTCACACACTCAGTACAGAAAGTCATACTGGGTATGCTCCTACACTTAGAAAAATGAAGCACATGTCTGACAACACAGTGGGCTATACATATCTGTCAGTCACAGACATCTGTGCGCACACACCACATTGTACACCATTCATGTCTTGCACACATTGGATAGGAATATTCACACATATCCCAGGCCAACACACTATAATATGTCAAACATGTGCACACAAAGATGTGGGGAAGAGAGAGAGACAGACAGTGACAGAGAGATTTCCATTATGAGACCTGTCCCACCCACAACAAATCCAATTGACTGATATCACATGATGTGCTGATGTCAATCACTGTAGACATTCCTTGTGGTAGCCTTCAGCCCTATAGTGTCTGTGGTGATTGTGTTAACTGTATAACATGATAGTACAAATCAGTATTCATCTAGCATTTGTACACCTAGTCCTGTCAAATGTAAAGTTGTGTGTGACTGAGTGTGTGTATGTGTGTGTGTTTCCAGAGGAATGGTTTATGGCCCATTCACACACACTGCACTTCACATTGCCCATGTTAGCACTCCTGCTGATGTCAGTCACCTTGAAATAACCCTTTGGCCAAATCTCAGCCCTATAAGCTGCATGCCACTTATGATACTTGTGTAATACTGTAATGTAGAAAACTGGTTAGGTAGGAGTTCTCATCCCAGACATGCCAACTGTGGAACTCTCTGTGTGTGTGTGTGTGTGTGTGTGTGTGTGTGTGTGTGTGTGTGTGTGTGTGTGTGTGTGTGTGTGTGTGTGTGTGTGTGTGTAGATTAATGATTTTGAGGCCATTCACACTCACTACACCTCCCATTGCCCTACTTTAGCATGACTGCTGATGTCAGTCACCTTGAAATAATCCTTTGGATAAATACCAGCCCTATAAGCTCTGTAGTACTTGTGATAACTGTGTAATTCTGTAGTGTAGCATACTATTTAGGTAGGAGCTCTAATCCCAGACATGGCAACTGTGAAACTGTGTGGGTATGTGTGAGGTAGTGTGTGTGCCTTGGATGATATCTGATATTATGGACATTGACACATGCTACTTTCCTCTTACCCCTCCTTTAGCACCGCTGCTGATGTTAGTCACCTTCAAAGATACCTTTGGACAGCGCTCAAGCATATAAGCTCCAAGGAACTTGTGATAACTGCATTATATTATGGTGTAGCATACTAGTTAGGTAGGAATTCTAATCCCAGACATGGCAACTGTGAAACTCTGTGTGTTTGTGTGAGAGAATGTGTGTGTCTTTGATGATACCTGGTTTTATGGATATTGACACTTACTACTCTCCCCTTACCCCTCCTTTAGCACTGCTGCTGATGTTAGTTACCTTCAAAGATACCTCTGGACAGCTTTCCAACATATAAGCTCTGTGGCACTTGGGATAGCTGTGTAATACTATAGTGTAGCATAATAGTTAGGTATGAGTTTTAATGCACACGTAGCAACTGTGAAACTGTGTGTGTTTGTGTGAGTGTGTGTGTCTTTGACGATATCTGATTTTATGGACATTGACACATACTACTCACCCCTTACTCCTCTTTTAGCACTGCTGCTGCTGCTGTTAGTCACCTTCAAAGATATCTTTGAACAGCTCTTTTTCATATAAGCTCCATGGCGCTTGTGATAACTGCATAACACTATAGTGTAGCATACTAGTTAAGTAGGAGTTCTAATCCCAGACATGACAATTGTAAAACTGTGTGTGTTTGTATGAGAGAGTGTGTGTGTCTTTGATGATATCTGATTTTATGGAAATTGACACTTACTACTCTCCCCTTACCCCTCCTTTAGCACTGCTGCTGATGTTAGTCATATTCAAAGATACCTTGGCACAGCTCTCCACCATGTAAGCTCCATGGTGCGTGCTATAAATGTAGAACAATGTAGTAGCAGTAACTACATAGATATAGGTTTGAATCTCATCCGTGACAAGTGTTTGCGTGTGTACATATGTATGTCTGTACCTCAAAGATGTTGGCACCATTTACACCCAGTACACATCTCAGTGCCTGACTTTAGCAGTTCTGCAGATATCATCCACCTTAGAAGTACCTGTTGCCAACCCTAAACCATGTAAGGTCAGTGATGCATGTGGTAAATGCGTAACCATAATGGTCTGTAAAGATTGTTTGATAGAGGTTTAAGCCTCACCCCTGGCAAATGTAAATGGGTTTGTAGGAAGTTATTTTTGGGATCTGTCACCCACTGCATCATCCAATGCCAGTATTTACAAAGGCTGGTGATGTTCCTCACCTTAGAAGTACCTTGGGACAACATCTATCCTATAAGCTCCATGGAGCATGTGATAAATGTGGTACTCTATAGTAACAATACATAGCTAGATAGGCATCAGAATCTCAGTACTGGCAAGTGTGTGTGTGTCTGTCAACAGTATTCTGCATGGGAGATGTTGTGATTGTGTAATAACATGATCCATTATGTGGTGGGTTTTGCTAAATTATTATGTTGAGGACCTACTATATGTCACAATGTCCACCTTACAAGGCCAACAGATGTCAAACACAGGAGAGGTTGGTGTAGACAATCCATAGTCCTACATGTGACAGTTTGGATTGGTGAACAATATAGGCAACCCTTCTATTACTCAGAGAACACTCTCCACCCACATCTCATAGACAAACACACTTGACTAGGCAACAACCACTATACTGGTAGTTCCCTGCATATTGCCTCACAGATAGTAACCACGGTGTGATTGCAGTGGAAAACATGCCTGTTGACTATAACAGTGCCACTGACATCAGAAAGTACTTTGATGTGTGACATCTCCTGACTGTGCTTTATCCAGCAAGTAAAAGGACATGGCACCCTGTTCAATCCTCTCAGTAGCCAAATAAATGTGTACAGTGGCTCTTTTGCCATGTTCTCCACTGGACACCTGCAACAACTGTAGAGTCTGAAAACATACACCACAAAGGGAATACCATGCCTTATACACATGCCCTGTATGAACAGATGCCAGTAACTCCACTGAATACTCATATCATGCTTTCAATGTAGGTGCAAGCATGACCGCAGTTACATAGCCAGGTCTCACCAAATGAGGCAGGAATGTTACATCAGAAGATAACAATCTGTCCACACAACATGCCCCAGAGACCTCAAGTACACTTCCACATGTCAAAGAACATGCATGTCGGGCATGTCCACAACCCAGACACTGTCCATGTTAGGGAATATAGATCACATACATGGGAAGCAGTGCACATCACTGGCCACCCACAGTAGTAGCCCAGATGAGTGGATGGTGAATAAAATACCCACCTGTGGGACCACTCCAGGGACTACACCCCTGAGCCACACTGGGGACTATTGTCATGTGGCCCTGATGCCAAGGTATTCCCTTGGCATAGCCTTGTAGAGCCTTGTAGAGCCTTCAGGCCTATTCACCTACTACACACCTGTAAAGCAATGAACCTATTGATCTCAGTACTGGCAAGTGTGTGTGTGTGTGTGGGGGGGGGATGAAAAATTTTGAGGCCGTTCACACTCACTACACCTCCCATTACCCTACTTTAACATGCCTGCTGTCAGTCACCTTGAAATAACCCTTTGGCCACATTTCAACCCTTTAAGCTGTGTGGTGCTTACGATAACTGCATAATACTGTAATGTAGCAAGTTAGGTAGGAGTTCTAATTCTTGTCCTGCCAACGGTAATAATGTGTATGTTTGTGTGAGAGAATGTGTGTGTGTGTCTTTGTTGATACCTGATTTTGTGGACATTCACACTTACTACACTCCCCTTACCCCTCATTTAGCACTGGTGCTGATGTCACTCACCTTCAAAGATACTTTTGGACAGCTTTCCAACATATAAGCTCCTTTGCACGTGCAATAACTGCATAACACTGTAATAGCAATACATAGCCAAGTAGGGGTTTGAAAGTCAGTACTGGTAAGTGTGTGTGTGTGTGTGTGTGTGTGTGTGTGTGTGTGTGTGTGTGTGTGTGTGTGTGTGTGTGTGTGTGTGTGTGTGTGTGTGTGTGTGTGTTGGGGTGATTATGTAATGACAGGATCCATTGCAGTGTGGATTTTGCTACATTATTATATTGAGGACCTATATGTCCCAATGTCCACATTACAAGGCCAACAGTTTTTAAACACTGTAAAGGTTGTTGTAGACAATCCATGGTCATAAATGTGTACTGCCATGTGCAATTACTGTGTGACAGTATAGATTAGTAAACACTATAGGTAACGGTTATAATACCCAGATACCACTCTCCATCCATGGATCATACACAAACATGCTTGGCTCTTTCTCCCTTCCTTTCTTACTTTCTCTCTGTCTCTCTCCCTCTCTTGTAGATGTGGAAAAATACATCTGTTTTTGCATAGATAGCAGCTTGACTTTGTAGGTAAAGCTCATGATCAGCTAATGGCCTGTGCATGAATTGGAGTCTCCCACTTGCTAATTGCATGTGGAACAGCTGTGGTATCATTCCTATAGCCAATTGCATGGAAACACACTCCTATAACTAAGCACTTCATGTGGGTGTTTTCCCTTTTCCTTTACTGTGAGCAGGACTTCATGTGGGTGTCTGACAAACATCATCACAGAGGGTAGTTGGAAATAACTCTTACAACATACTCTGTGGAGAAAGGCCAGCAAACAGGAGGGGATATTCCAGACATAGGGACAAAATGTAAGTATTGCTGTTCTACATTTGCAGTAATGGTTTAACAGGGTTTGTGTGGCTATGGCTGTTCTGCATGATTTAAAAAGTCTGGCATCACAGTGTTATGTGGTTGAGGAAACTCTCACCTTTAGGGCTATCTGCAGACTGGCCAGAGTTTGGAGTCTTAGATGTGGTGTGTTACTCACATATTTCCTGTCTTCAGAAATGCACTGGCATACTCTGATGATTACAGTTAGTAAATGGTGATCCATGTGTGTTACTGACTTCATATCCCTCAGAAGAGATATGTCACACCAAACCCTGTTACACCAGCAATTTTCTCAGTTTATCACAGTAATATGTCAATATTGGCCCTGTGTTTGTACCTCTGTCTCCCAGGTCTGTCACCCTTTGTCCATATGTCATGCAGTAAGAGGTGCATATGTACAGTATATCATTATTTACTGACATCATTCCTGATAACAAGCCAATGATATATGTATAGTAGGCCTTATATTTGAGGACAAAACCTGGACATTCTGTTGTAGTCTGTACAGTAGTGAGGTCTGTGTACTTATGCTGATTGTTGACAGAGTGTCAGTATTGTGTAGCGGTGTACTGTGAATATGTTACTTGGCCTGTGTACAGACTATAGTAGATGTCAGTGTTCTTGGTCCTGTTCTATCTGACGTTGCATGCTGCTCCAGTTTCTGGTACCCTATCAGCGTATATGTTTGTAGGGCAGGCATCAGACTATACTGTGAATTGGGCCAGTATATGTAGGGTTAGTGTGTGAATGGCAAATATGAGGATGGTTTTGTTCACACAGTCCATATAATGTACTATTAATTAGGCTTACCATAATGTGACTGTGACTGTGTTGTGGGTATACACTTTGACACTGGTGTCTGTTACTCCTTGCTGTTACATATCTTTACTGCCTGCTATATTTGCAGTTAAATGTGTGTTCCCCCATAGGAAACTTGGGTCAGTGCTGTGACAGTGTGCCTGTAGTTTACACAGTGCTT
Organism: Protopterus annectens; assembly: GCF_019279795.1. NCBI lineage: Eukaryota > Metazoa > Chordata > Ceratodontiformes > Protopteridae > Protopterus > Protopterus annectens. The sequence goes on along the minus strand of NC_056729.1, from coordinate 286,143,285 downwards.
GGTGACATGCCTAGCAGCTCAGTGTATTTACCTAGTGTGATGTTATGTCCAAATATTTGTCAGATGTACTGTTGCCTGGCCACCATACATGTGTATTTTCTGAAAAAAGCAGTGGGATGCTGTGAAGATGTATGTCACTAACTAATGGGAAGTATGTGGGCTTGGGACCTCTGCTCCTCCAGTTAATATGTGTTAGGACAGACAGGAGGGTGTGAATGCATCAACTGTGTGAGCTTATCTACTCCAGTATTTGTGTTATACCCCCATTTTCATGGCTGTAAACATCCCCATTTGTCAGGCTTTGTCCACACGTCTTGCACTAAGGAGTTTTGTGTATACTTCTGGACTGACCAGATTGTTTCAGACTGTCCACATTTTTGGTCATATTTCTGCTGTATTCCACATGATCATTACTGGGATTTGTGTGGTACTTCACTATGATGAGTTTATGATGTCTGTTAGTAACTGATGGCATATATGTCAGTATCAGAAGAGCCTTCCTACACAACATATCGGTTGACACAACCTCTGTTACTGTAGCAACATTCTACATTTATAACTGCAATACTTACATTATATTCCCTTGTACTAAGAGGTCGTGAGTTATGGTGCTGAGGTATGACTCCCCTACATGTTACAGGCATATGTTATATATACATACACACACACACACACACACACACATATATATATATATATATATATATATATATATATATATGTATGTACATGTATACATATATCTACATATGTATTTTATATATATATATATATATATATATATATATATATATATATATGCTTATGTGTAAACATGAGTATTGTATATACCTTCTCAGATGTATTCCACCATATTTATCTGATATGTGTATATTTAGATATAAAATCATGACTGATTCAACACTATTTTCACTAACAAGTAGTAAACAATTGTAGTAGTCAAAGCAGTTGTTCACTACTAATCAGTACGTGTACTGAATGATATATTTGAACAAGCAACAGGCATTAGTATAGCTTAGATGGATTAGTGGTTAAATGCAGTGACTATAGTCTGCAGGGTCCTGGGTTCAAGACCAGCAATGGCTGTTTATTTTGTTGCTAGGCAGAGCAAGGACTGTTGGCTAGAGAGTGGTTAAGGCAGTTTTGAGCAGTTTTAAGTGGGTTTGCACAGGTTTGTGTGAAGCTAAGTGATGCTAATGTGTGGTTAAACAAAAAGGCACCTATACCGTGTAGGCTTCACTTACCACTGCGCTAATCTGCTTAGCATTTACATTTATGCAATGCTTACACCTGATAAGCATAGCTCAGCCCTGGTAACCAGTGATCACATTCCAATCTGATAAAATAGCAGGGTAATGACATCTTTAATAAGAGTATTTAATTCCATGTACATAACATGCTTCTATAGTTTCATAGTTTAGTGCTAGGCTATCTGCCCTGGGCATTTGTAAGCCTAGCCATAGTGATGTGGCTTTCGCAACCCCCTGAAATGGTACAAAAATGTACAGAATAGATTTAGAATACTGTGCCTCTGTCTAGTAGTGACACAGTGAAGGTCCCCTTATATAATAGAATTAGTTTACTGTGCCCCTGTCTAGTAGTGACACAGAGGTGACCCCTGGGGTAAACGTACGATCTCCCATCCACTCATCAAGATTTCTCTTGAAGAGAGTCAGTGAGGGCCTCTGCCTAACATGAACTGGGATTTTGTTCCAGAGCATGGGAAGCCTCTGGGTTATGAATCTATCCCTCCAGCATGTCCTATTCATACTTGTGCTGAGGTTTAAGTCTTTAGCTCTCGTGGTTCTGATGGATTTGGATTTTTTGAGGTGGAGCATGTCCATCAGTTCCTGATTGGACATGGCCTTGTACGTCAGGCACAGATCACCTCTGAGCAGGCAGTATGCTACTGAATAGAGCTGGAGTTTCTTTAGTCTGGCAGAATGAGACATATGTTGGAGACCCTTGATCCTCTTGGTGAGGTACTTTTGTGGTCTCTCCAGCTGCTGCAAGTGCCGGGTGAGGTACATACCAAATGGGGCATTGTACTCAATCATGGGTCTGATGAGGGAGGAGTATAGAGGTACAATGACATCCTTGGATCTGGATGTGAATCCCTTCATGATAAGGTGTGCAAGGTAGAATGTCTTTCTAATCACTTTGGCAATGTGGGTGTCAAATGAGAGGTCGCTGTCGACTTGGGTCCCTAGGTCTCTGATTACTTTTTCCATACTCAGTGTTTTACTGTCTATGGGATAATTTGTGGGTACTTTGTTTTTCCCAAAGGGGATGACTATACATTTTTTGGCATTTAGTTTAAGGCCATGACTCCGGCACCAGTTGTCCATTTCTGTGAGACCTTTCTGTAGGATGTATTTGTCAGCTGGTGTATCGACAATGGCGCCTAGTTTGCAGTCATCTGCGAACTTTGTCAGCCACAACCCGCCCATGTTTGCTTTAACATCTGAGAAATAAATGCCGAATAAGAGGGGTCCCAGGACGGATCCCTGTGGGACACCACTTGTGACTGTTTTTGAGTCTGACATGGCTCCAGCGATTTTGACTTTATGGGTTTTGTCCTTTAGCCAGTGACATAAGGGTTTACATTTAAGCTGTTGAGCTTATCTATGATGTCTGAGTGGGGTATTGTGTTGAAGGCCTTAGCCAAGTCCAGGTAGGCTGTATGGACTGCTTTGCCTTCATCAATGGCTCTGGTGACTGTTTCGAAAAAGTCAACCAGGTTCAAAAGGCAGGATCTGCCCTTTACAAAGCCGAACTGGGTGGGATCAAGTGTCTGTAGGTCCCCAATGTCTCTGTTTATGAGTTTCATAATGATTTTTTCCATAGCTTTGCAGACCAGGCTGGTTAAGCTTATGGGGCGGTAGTTCCCAGGGTCTATAGAGGTACCTCCTTTGTGGAGTGGGACCACCGTTGCTGTACACCAGTGTTCAGGTACATATCCTGTAGTAAGGCTAAAGTTAAATAGCATTTTTATGTGCGGGTTTAGCTCCTCTTGGAGTTCACGTAGCACGCAACCCGGGATACTGTCAGGTCCCATTGATGCTGTGTTTTTGGCTTTGCTGAGGGCGGCTCTCACCTAGACATCTGAGATGACTGGGAGATTACATTCAGCTGGGATAAGTATTTCTTCTTTTGGGTGTGAGGGAGGGGAGAAATTTGCACTGAACCTGTCAGCCAGAATGTTGGCAATATCTGTGGGTTCAGTGTATTTTTTGTCATTGTGAACTAACTCCGAGCATATCTGAGGGTTTCTGCCCAGGTTTCTAACATAGCTGAAGAAGGCTTTGTGGTTATCTTTAGTGTCCTTAGCGATTTTTCTCTCAAAGTTGGCCTTGGATGTTTTTATGAGAGAACGTAGCTTTCTGCTACTGTTGATCAGAGATGTCTTCCCTTTATGGGATTTTGCTCTGTCGTGCAGAAGCTTCCTTCTTTTGTTATACAATTTGTTAATGGCTGAGGTCCACCAGACAGGACGGTTGCCTTTGGTGGAGAGGGTCTTGGATTTATTTGGGATTGCATGATCTATGCATTCTTGGAGATGTCCATAGAAAGCATTTGTGAAGGATTCAGCATTGTGGGATGTGGTTTCCACTGGCCCAATGGGCTTAAAGGATACCATCTCAGTCTTAAGAAGAGTGAAGTTGGCTTTTGTGAAGTTTTTCACTGTGGTCTTTTGTGCTGGGGGTGGAGGTGGGATATGTATATCCAGGGTGATTAGTTTGTGGTCAGATCTCACTAGTGAGGGGTATACTTCTGGTGTGGAGCATTTTGTCCCCATGTTTGTGATGATCAGGTCTAGTATATTATCTCCCCTAATGGGAGAGGTGACTAGCTGTTCCAGTGTATTTGAATTTATGAATTCCAGGAACCTTTGGGCTAGGGTGTTGGGGATAGAATAATGTACCCAATCTATGTTAGGGTAGTTGAAGTCTCCCAGTATGATGGTATTTGGTGATACATTCATATCCTCCAATGTCTTCAGGAAGGCTGAGTGGGTTTCCTGAGATTGGGAGGGTGGTCTGTAACATGCTACCAGTTGTATAGCAGTTTTGCCTATGGTTAGTTGCACCTGTATGGTCTCCGATGCTTCATGTGTTGCTACTAACCTGGAGGTGTGAGTGTCCTTGATAAATATGGACACTCCCCCTCCCTTTGTGGTTTGGCCTGGGTTTTGGGGCCGAAAAATATGATACGAGGTATAGCCTGGTAGCGCTGGGGTGCTCTCAGGAGCCTTGAACCAGGTTTCAGTTACTGCACAGACGTCGATGTTCTCCATACTGAGGAGTGCCTCGAGTGCCTGCATCTTGAGATTTAGACTTCTGGCGTTGAGCAGCATTACCCTTACTTTTTTTCCATTTTTGTTTTCTAAGGAGGTGGGTTTGTCTTTTGAGCCTTGCCTAAAAAAGGCACTATGGGGGTGGCAAGAGCCTTAGCCAATATCCGTTAGCCCAGTGGTGACAGGTGCAAGCCGTCCCTTTGCGAAGCAGCATGGCTTGTCCAACATGTCATCCCAGGCAGACAGATATTGGATCCCCTTAGAATGACACCAGTACTTTAGCCAATTATTAAAGCTGATCATCTTGTCTTTGTATTGTGACATCATTCTTGGTGAGGGCAAGGTGCTGCTCAGGGTCAGGGTCATACCAGCCTGGGCTACATAATCAGAGAGCTCATCTATGTCTCTTTTCATGTAGTCCAGGGAGGTACGTCTCAGGTCATTCACACCAGCATGGACAATGACGGAGTCATATTTGTACTTCCTTTGGAGTGACCTGAATGCGTGTTATGTGGCAGATCCTAGCTCCTGATAGGCAGCTCACAGTCACCCTCTCCTTGTTCAGCCTGGTAAGCAGGACATCAGTGTGTCTGACTATAGAGTCACCTATTACTAGTGTATCAGGCATGGTGTTTGGCCTTAAGGGCTGTGATTGTTTGACACACTGATTTACTGAAGTATGTGTTGCATGTGTTTTGTTTTGAGGTGGTGGATTTTTGGATGTCTGCTTTGGGAGCCTCTATTGTTTTGGTAAGTTTTTTATTAGAGCCTCCGAGTATGGCTTTGTGTTATTATGTGTTTGGTTTGCAGTTGTGGTGGGTCTATGTGGGACTGGGTTTGTTGTGTGTGTGGTTACCATCTCCTCCTGTCTGGTCATGCCAGCCCTGAGTTGAGAGAGTTCAGCCTCCAGTTTGGCTATATAGTTGCATCTCTCACATGTATTTGTGTTTGTTGGGAGGAGGAGAGGGTTGTCTGTGTACATGAGACAATTGTAGCATTGTCTCAAGATTCCCAGATTAACCAGCTGAACTGGACAGGATGCCAGTAATCTACCACTCGACATGCTAGAATAGTATAAGGGAGTGATGTGCCTTTAAGGGAAGTGGATATTCACAGGGGTGGTAGGTGGATGTAGTGCTTACTTTAGTATGAGAGTGCTTACTTAGAAGAGAGGTTTTGAGAACAAGTGCTAGGCTTATAATATAGCGAGTAGTCTGATTATACTAAGAGTAGAGCTTCCTTAAGGGAAAACTTGAAGAGCAGACTTGGCGGAGCCAGAAGAAGTTTAACCTTGTTTAACCACTATGCGCACAATCGCGCAAAGCTGCGCAAATGCGAAAACACACAGAAAATGCAGAAACAGCAATAAATCAGTTACACAGGCTAGCACACTTTAGTGGGCAGCCTCAACAGTTAAATTAAACAAACAAACAAACAAACTTTCGACCAATTTTCGACTAAATGTAACTTTAAGTGCAGATATTATATAATGCAACAAACAGCTAAAAAAACAGTTTAAGCTTGTTTAAGGTAAGCTAGAGAAGGTATTTCAAGTAAAAAAAACAGCAAAGATACTTAAATCAAGAAAGTAGTCACTTTTCTGAGTTTTCTGTAGCTAGGACCACTCTGCAGGACCACGAGGAGCTTGTCTGAGTAGTATAGCCAGAAAAAAAACGCCCAGAGGTGGATTTTAAACAGAGAACTTCAAAAGAGCTAGAAATGATCCAAAACAACCAATTACTACAGCTCTTGTGCTGAGATCACTCCTTCAGGGACAGGTAGGCTGCTCAAGGCTCCCCACTCCCACTGGTGAGCAAAGAAACTTCCTTCTATCCAAGTAAGGTAATGGACAACACAGGAACTACACCACAGCCCAGAATACAGCACAGCCTGTAAACTGGTCTAAACTAGTGGAGGAGAGGCGGAAAAACAAGCATTATTTTTTTTTTGTTTTTTGTTTTTAGATAGAAAACACACAGAGAATGCAGATACAGCAATAAATCAGTTACACAGGCTAGCACACTTTAGTGGGCAGCCTCAACAGTTAAATTAAACAAACAAACAAACAAACTTTCAATCAATTTTCGATTAAATGTAACTTTAAGTGCAGATATTATATAATGCAACAAACAGCTAAAAAACAGTTTAAGCTTGTTTAAGATAAGCTAGAGAAGGTATTTCAAGTAAAAAAACACCAAAGATACTTAAATCAAGAAAGTAGTCGCTTTTCTGAGTTCTCTGTAGCTAGGACCACTCTGCAGGACCACGAGGAGCTTGTCTGAGTAGTATAGCCAGAAATAAAATGCCCAGAGGTGGATTTTAAACAGGGAACTTCAAAAGAGCTAGAAATGGTCCAAAACAACCAATTACTACAGCTCTTGTGCTGAGGTCACTCCTTCAGGGACAGGTAGGCTGCTCAAGGCTCCCCACTCCCACTGGTGAGCAAAGAAACTTCCTTCTATCCAAGTAAGGTAATGGACAACACAGGAACTACACCACAGCCCAGAATACAGCACAGCCTGTAAACTGTTCTAAACTAGTCGAGGAGAGGTGGGAAAACAAGGATTATTTTTTTTGTTTTTTTTTTGTTTTTTGATAGAAAACACACAGAAAATGCAGAAACAACAATAAATCAGTTACACAGGCTAACACACTTTAGTGGGCAGCCTCAACAGTTAAATTAAACAAACAAACAAACTTTCGACCAATTTTCGACTAAATGGATGTAGTGCTTACTTTAGTATGAGAGTGCTTACTTAGAAGAGAGGTTTTAAGAACAAGTGCTAGGCTTATAATATAGCGAGTAGTCTGATTATACTAAGAGTAGAGCTTCCTTAAGGGAAAACTTGAAGAGCAGACTTGGCAGAGCCAGAAGAAGTTTAACCTTGTTTAACCGCTATGCGCACAATCGCGCAAAGCCGCGCAAATGTGAAAACACACAGAAAATGCAGAAACAGCAATAAATCAGTTACACAGGCTAGCACACTTTAGTGGGCAGCCTCAACAGTTAAATTAAACAAACAAACAAACAAACTTTCGACCAATTTTCGACTAAATGTAACTTTAAGTGCAGATATTATATAATGCAACAAACAGCTAAAAAAACAGTTTAAGCTTGTTTAAGGTAAGCTAGAGAAGGTATTTCAAGTAAAAAACAGCAAAGATACTTAAATCAAGAAAGTAGTCACTTTTCTGAGTTCTCTGTAGCTAGGACCACTCTGCAGGACCACGAGGAGCTTGTCTGAGTAGTATAGCCAGAAAAAAATGCCCAGAGGCGGATTTTAAACAGGGAACTTCAAAAGAGCTAGAAATAGTCCAAAACAACCAATTACTACAGCTCTTGTGCTGAGGTCACTCCTTCAGGGACAGGTAGGCTGCTCAAGGCACTCCACTCCCACTGGTGAGTAAAGAAACTTCCTTCTATCCAAGTAAGATAACGGACAACACAGGAACTACACCACAGCCCAGAATACAGCACAGCCTGTAAACTGGTCTAAACTAGTCGAGGAGAGGCAGGAAAACAAGGATTATTTTTTTGTTTTTTTTTTGTTTTTAGATAGAAAACACACAGAAAATGCAGAAACAGCAATAAATCAGTTACACAGGCTAGCACACTTTAGTGGGCAGCCTCAACAGTTAAATTAAACAAACAAACAAACAAACTTTCGACCAATTTTCGACTAAATGTAACTTTAAGTGCAGATATTATATAATGCAACAAACAGCTAGAAAAACAGTTTAAGCTTGTTTAAGGTAAGCTAGAGAAGGTATTTCAAGTAAAAAACAGCAAAGATACTTAAATCAAGAAAGTAGTCACTTTTCTGAGTTCTCTGTAGCTAGGACCACTCTGCAGGACCACGAGGAGCTTGTCTGAGTAGTATGTGCTGTCATTACAGTAGCAAGGGGTGTGAGTATACTGTATGGGACACCTGAGTATACATGGCTAGTACTACAATCTTTTCTCTTTGAATGTGTTTCATACTTGGGTAGTATCCCAGATTATATGCAGTCACTCTTGCATGTATTGTATCATTACGTTACTACTTTTAACAGTGCTTTTCTAAGCAAGAGTAGATTGCAGATTGTAGTACTGGAACCATACACGCCTGCATGCAAAGGTGGACTCTTGACTATCGTGTTCTTGGTGTGTGAGCTGTATGTTATTAAGTATCTCCTGTTGGATATTGATCTGATATGTGGATATTAACTGTAGAATACTATGTGTTTAGGACATGTCATTGAAGGCTGCTGTCATGTAGTAATGGCATACCTATCAGTGTCAGATGTCTGTCAAAACATTCATCCTAATGCATAACCTGTTGGATAGCTGATTTCTGTCTGTCCTCCATACAAATGTGCAGATGTCAGGTATCCATCTTGGCTGCTTAGCGGAAATCTCTGATTGACTGACACTGACATGTCTGCCCAGCTGTGTTATGAATTCCACAGCTAGGAAACCCCACCCTATATGTACCACATGCAATGGATACCTCAACCAGACTACCACAGTCAACAGAACATGCTTGGGTACAGGTCTCTAACCCAGACACTGGCCATGTTATGTTATATATGTTGCATGCATGTCAGTTGGAACACCTCACTGGTCCTCTGCAAAAGAAAACCAGATGATTGGATGTTGAATTTAACTGTCACCCTGGGGATCACTTAAGTGGCATTGGTTGATAGATGGCCTGCTGAAAAATGACAGGTGACATAATACCAGTGTATCCACATGCCCTACTCTTCTCATCTCCCCATGGGCCTGGTATACACCTAGGAACACCTGCACCTATGGACCTCAATACTGATAAATGTGTCAGTATGCATTACTGAGAATAACAGTGTCTGCGTGTTTGTAAATGTATAGTTGAAAATATCCTGAGGGCCTTCTCACCCACTACACCCCCCACTGCTATACTTAGAAATGGCTGCTGCTGTAAGTGACATCAAATGTACCTTGTTACACTCTTCGCCCTATGGGCTACCTGGAGCTTGCAGTACCAGCATAACACTGTTCTACAAATGGATAGATAGACGTTGGTTACCCTCTGAGTCCTGGCAAGTGTGTGTATGTGTGTGCAATTGTGTGTGAGTGTGCATATTTGTAGGAGACAGCATTCTGAGGCCACATTTTCCAAATACAATAAACCTTGCCATACGTTATAAGAGATAGTGATGTTGCTGACATTAGGAGAGCCATGGCAAACCCTCACCCTACTATCCCTGTAGCATGTGCAATAAATGCATATCCCTGTAGTAGCACTGATTAGATAGACAAGGGTTTGTATTGCAGCCCTGGTCAATGTGTGATTGTGGGTATGTCAGAGCATTATCATGGGTTTCAGTGAACACAATATCCAATGTGGGATGCGAGTGCTGGGTATACTGTTTTTACACCATGGTACCCCCAGTACATGTCCCAAGGTCCACTGTATGAGGACCACTGTCACCATCAACTATACAAGTAACTGATTACACCATCCAGCCCAATTATGCATGTGCTGTGTGCAAAAACTCTGTAACAGAATTGACTCAATGACAAGGTAGTTAGCACTGCTAAACCCAGGTCTGTCAAATGTGTCTATGACTGTATGTGTTTTTTTTCAATGTGTATATGACAGTATGTCATACTATGTAGTGTTCATTAACACCCACTACATCCCCCATTACCATACTGTACAAGGCCTGATGATGCTCTTCACTTAACAGGAAACGCAGGACTCATCTCACCCTAAAAGCTCTGTAGTGTATGCAATTAAGGCCAAACACACTAGTAGCAATAAGTACCTAGTTAGGGGGTTCTACTCTCAGTGTTGCCAAGTAAGTCTGTGTGTATGTGAAGGGATCTACTTCAGTTTGCAAAAAATATATGTCCTAGGAGATTGTGTGTCCAAGAACTAACTGGTGAAGGGTAACATTTCAAAGCAATCATTTTGTGGAAAAATATTCAATCAAAACTAGTAGTGGATGTGTAAATGCCCTCTTCCCCAATGTACAGCAATACTGGAGTTGGTATATATACATGGGTGTGGTTGTTGTGGGCACAGCCACCCACAATGGGGTTATTGTTGTGCATATCCCCCTGCTTAATGTACCATTATACTGTACAATTTATGTTAACAAGTTAAGTAGTTGTTAATCATACTATGTGTATTTCTACATCACCCCACACCCTCCAAAGTGGAGGTCTGTGTCACCCACACCAGCACACCTATGTTTACCAACTCCAAGATTACACTACATTGGGGAAGAGGGCATATACCAAGCCAGTACCATTGTCAATGGCATTAAAGTGGTGAACTGATTATTTACTGATGTGATGTTTTGGCAACTTTGTCTTGGTGGAATTACATAGGCCAAAATGAATTCACTGCAAAATGAAGTACATCCATGTGAACAGTATTCTGTCTGTGTTGCATCAACACCAGAGCCTCTGTGTGTGTGTTATTCAACAACACTTGGTGTGTGCCAGCCAGTACACTTCCCATTGTCCACTGTAGAAGAGCTGCTTACATCAGCCACCATGCACTCACCTGCATACAACCTTCAGATCTATCAGCCATGTGGCACATGCAGTAACTGTTATACAGACCTGTTACCTGTGTTCAGCTGTACCCGGGATATAACACAGTCAATGTGTCACCACAGTGCCACACCCCTTGTAGGAAAGGACAGCAGGCCAACATCCTGCTGACACATAGACACCTACAACACAAACAGAATACATTATGGAGACTACAATCAGTCAGTGTTAATAACAACTATAATGCATCATGGCTGGACAGCTACACAGGCTGATGTGTAAACATTAATCATTCCAGCTGAAAACATGTTAAACAACATTACATTGCTAAACCTTAGTACATTCACCCTGTGCATCAGAACCATATTAGCATGTCCCTGCATTGATGGTATGGATGACAGGGATGTGACACAGGTATTATCATATGCACAGGGTATGTTGTGGGTTTGCCAGAAGCCTAAGCTGAGTCATTTGGTTGACATCATGTGTGTGGGTTGGGGTTCTTTATTACATGGACTGTGCAGATGTGGTGTGTGTAGGTATGGAGGTGCCCTAGCTGTGTTGGTGATGTGTGTATATATATCTGTGTATGCACACATTTCTGCCATGTGGCTGCCCACATTTCTGCCATGTGGCTGCCCTATACAGGAGTTTGTTGGACAGCTGCAGACCATACGTGGTAGGGTGTACCATTCACCGTGTCCAGCCATATACATGGGAACTGTGCCTGCCAGGGGTTCCACGGACACTAACAGGCAGAAGCCCAGAGATATGGTACTCTCCCCTGATGATGACACTTGTCTGCTGGATCTGTGTCCCTCTTGGGACTGGCCAAGACCACATGCATGTGGCATGCTGTGTTGTGGACAGCTCCCCCCTGCAGTGCTGGTGCTGGTACTGGTACTGCCACTGCAGGAGAAGCTGCGAGTTGTTGCACATCAACAGAGATGTCCACCTGTTGGTGTTGCAGACCTACGTCCATGTGGCCAATGCCCTACTCCCACTACATGCTCTACCACAGACACCACACGGTTGAGGATTCCGACCATCTCAACTAACCATCTATCCATGACCTCTGCAAAATAATGGTGGTCACCTGCAAGATCATTGATGCTGTCACATACAGCAGGAAGAGTAGCCCTCTGGAGCCTCAGACTATCTCTGGTGTAACGTTCCATACATGCCTGTGCCTCCATGATGACACAAAACATGCATCTGGTGCACCTGCTCTGGCACTTCTGCCAGGGGTATGATGGCCAGCAGCCCTCCTATGAGCACCCCTGTACATCTGCCTGTGTGGTACTTCACCAGTCATCCGGCTATGGCTGCTGTGTACAGATACATTTGCCATAGTCACCACACTTTCCTGTCCCATGCCACCACCCGCCAACTGCCCCTCATCTATGGCCACTGGTGATGGGGTATGTATGGACATTGTGACTGTGTGCGGTGATGGGGTGGACAAAAGTTGGATGCCAACTAATGGCACAGATTCAGCCCCTGACAACCCTGCTTGTGCCTCACTATGCCTATCATCATTGTTAGAGTCCGTATGGACACTGACATCAGTTTGTCTGCAGGAGAGACCCTGACTCACCTCACCACCCGTGAGGGGCAGACAAGAAATGTAAATTAAGACCTGTACATTATGGTGAGGTGGCACAAAGATATTACACAGACCTCTCATTACCCAACAGTCAACATTCATAAAATATGGCACTCAACAGCATGCACTGCAGCCATACTCAATCCTTGTTACCAACATTATACATCTCTGTGATGCATGAGTTGTGTTAGAAGGTAATGCCCCTTCTCCTGGAACACACTGCACCCATGTACACAGTATTGCTGTGCACCTGTACAGCACACGGGCATTTACTGTGCACCATACCTCACAAGTGTACACACCATTGCTGAATGTGTATATTTGTGGCAGTTATGTTTGCTCTGTTGCTCACAGCCCGTAAGTGATTGTCTGACACATACCTGGGATAATATGAGGACTGGTGTCAGTAATTAATGCCTGTCCTTTGATTTGCAGATCTCATCATCAGTAGTATATGTATGTGCAATAAAATCCAGTTACACTGACAACCTTCAAAGCTTAATGTGGATATGAGGAGTATACACATCCTTGTTGACATGCCAGCCTCTTCTGTGTTATGCAGTGGGGCAACAATACTGCATTTGTTAACATTATACACACTTGATATGTGACATATGACCTGTGCAATCCAATGTAGTATCAAACAAATGTGTTAGTTATGCAGATGCTGAATGAGATGCATACAATATGTGGTTTGCAAAAGTGTGCACCTCCTTAATATAATGGTTTGTTGAAGCACCTGTTAAGTGAACTACAGCAGTCACTATTCCTGGAAGCTGTATACTAGCATGGCTCATCTTCAATTGCCATTATTTGGTCACTCTGCCTTACAAATGTCCCCCAACTCTGCCAGATTGCAAGGTCAGCTCATGTGCACAGCCCTTGGAGGTCACACAGTGGCTTCACTATTGCTGTAGAGTCAGGGTTATGTCTGGCACAATTCATAACCTTCACTGTATTCAGATACAGCCATTCTCAGCAAGCTTTGGATGTATGCTTCAGTTCAATGTTGTGTTTCAAGCTGACACCCCACCCCATCCTCTTCCTTATTTCAGATGCTTGACAACTATGAGCCACACATAAGTGTTACTTTGCAGTGTTCCAAATTCCAAACACTATGTGTACCGGCCTAGTTCCAGCTAATAAACAGCAAACCTAAAGGTGTACACTGGCACCAGCAAGCTAAATAGTGGGGATGGTGGCCCTGAGGTGGGGGTGAGGTGCTGCTTGTGCACCACACATCTTTATGAATATTGGCTGTAGGTTTTCGCTTCATAACACCATTACACATTGCAACACATGCCTTTGGGAGACTTGATGTTATGCTTATGCTACCTGTAGAGAGCCCTGAATGATGCATCATGTGGGACAACTCTTCCATCTGATTACCCTAACCCACAGGCCACACTTATGCAGAATCCAGGCAATTGTCGACACAGGTACTGCACAGGCAGTACTTTCTAGACATTCCTGCAAGTCCCTCAGTGTTGCTGCATGTTTCTGGGCAGCCTCCATGACCAGTTTGCAACATGTTTTGTCATCTGTTTTGGATGGGCATCTGTTTATTTTCTACATCAGTGTTGTCCCATACTTCATACACACATACATGACTGTCTGCACTGTTTCCCATGGTATATGCAATGGTGAGGTAAAGCTACTTTTCCCACTCCTGAGTGCTGCCTTTTGGATAAGGGATCCATTTCATGGTTTGTAAGATGTGTGCAAGCCATGGCTGCCTCTCTTGCAGGTGAGTGGGCAAATGTCATCGACATACTTCTTGGACAGCAGACCATGACTTGGTGTGACACTGAGTCCCTGTACTTGATGGAAGGTATGTACCTGAGAAGAGTGAATGCTGTCAGTACATCACAAGCTGCTTCCACAATATCTTATTTGGAGTGTGTGCACACATATGCTTCCAGTGTTTGTTAAGGTATGTATTCCCCATATTTGTTGTCCTAACATAGGCTTCCATATTACACATTCATTTCTCATGTTAGAATCACATTACAGGTTGTAAAAGGTGTGGAATGTGGTATTGTGATTTGCCGTTGTTTATATCAGGAACAGTTGCCATTGTAATACTGGTGTATACACTGTTGTAGCCACTGTACAAGGGTAATGTTTCAGACATGTCCCTACTAGAATCACATTACAGGTTGTAAAAGGTGTGGAATGTGGTATTGTGATTTGCCGTTGTTTATATCAGGAACAGTTGCCATTGTAATACTGGTGTATACACTGTTGTAGCCACTGTACAAGGGTAATGTTTCAGACGGCCCTACTATAGGCCATTTGTCCCACCATTATGTTCATCTCTGTCCACACACCTTGCATTGACAGGTTGTTAGGTATACTGCAGGACTCTTACACACCCTTCTGATATGCCACAATGGTGACCACTGTGATGCAGTGCAGTTAATACCAACAATAAGTGAACATGTACAGCATGAATTATGGGTAGGTGTGTTAAATGTGGGCATGGCAAATAGCATGGCCATAACATGGCTGGTGTATTGGCAAACCTGAACAAAACAACTAAATACTCACCACCTACAGGCTGCTGCCCCAGTTGTATACCAGAGGGACTTAAATAGTTGTGAGACAGAAGAAATGTCAGTAGCCACACCTAGGGCATTGGTACAGGGTGGGAGCAGCATTTCAGCACATCAACAGTACAAGCAACCACAATACTAGAGATTATGCAAATCTGTTCATTACTACACTGCAGCAACAGACTATCTTATCTGATATTTGTATGTAGATACTTTACAGATGAAAATGGATAAGCAACAGTTGTCTAGTAATGTTCCCTGGGGTCTTACCTGCATGCTCCTCAGCAACTGTAGGAATAATGGCTGTATGATATTCTATGCAACCTCTATATATACTCTATTTATAAATATATATATATATATATATATATATATATATATATATATATATATATATATATATATATATATATATAAATCTTAATATATTTATATATGTAATGTAGATATATATATATATATATATATATATATATATATATATATATATATATATATATATATATATATATATATATATATATATCTGTGTGTGTATGTATCATTAGAATGTTTAGTGCTTCCACATTGTACATTCCCTATGGCAGACAGACTGTCCTGCATGACATGTTAGTGAAATCATCCCAACATCTTACAGCTGAGATGACTTAGTGGTAACTTGTTGTGGCTATGTTCTGCAGGGTCCTAGGTTCAAGACTTGCAAGTGTTGGTTATCTTGTTGCAAGGCTGAACAGTTCAGCTCTGGAGGAAGGGATAATGGCAATAATAACAAGAGGTCCATATTTTGGTCCCCTTCACCCCCATTTACAGTGTCTTTGGTCAGATGTTTTCC
Organism: Protopterus annectens; assembly: GCF_019279795.1. Lineage (NCBI taxonomy): Eukaryota > Metazoa > Chordata > Ceratodontiformes > Protopteridae > Protopterus > Protopterus annectens. The sequence goes on along the minus strand of NC_056729.1, from coordinate 286,127,472 downwards.
AGTGAGAGGTTCAGAGCATGGATCCAATGTCCGAATTCACTACATACACACACACACACACACACACACACACACACACACACACATATATATATATATATATATAGATATAGATATATATACATACACACATATCTATATGTATATATATATATATATATATATATATATATATATATATATATATATATATATAAATATATATAAAAATAAATTTTCCCTACTGTTGAATGACTGTGCTGCACGATATGTTTAAGAAAACATGTGACATACCTACAGCCCGGATAGCTTACTTGCTGTGGCTATGGTGTGCAGCGTCCTGGGTTTGAGACTTGCAAGGGCTGCTTATTTTGTTGCTGGGCAGAACAAGGGCTGTTGGATACAGAGTAATTAAGGCACTTTTAAGCAGTTGTAAGTAGGTTTGCGTGGGTTTGTGTGGCAGTAAGCAATGCTAATTTCCAGTTAAATATGCTTACGGACAGTTAGACTGAAAAGTGTTAAATCTGTGTAGGCATTGCTTCATGCCACACAAACAGGCTTAATCCCACTTACTACAGCCTAAAAGTGCTTACTCCTGCTTACCCCTGCTCTAATTCCTTTAAAAGGAAAGAAAAAAGGGGTGATAGGAAAGTGGTGAAAAAGGGGGCATGCAGAGGGAAAGACAATAGGGAAAGTAGCTATGAATATGCAGGACAGGTGTAGGGAAGGTCCATCACTGTCCATTTCTTCTACGGCAACAGCTGTGCATATATACTGAATTTGGAGGTATATTTGGACACAAACCCCTGAGAGAGGGGGGGTGAGGACAACAATAATGTGTTGTGAAGCCTATTAGACCAGATTACATATATACAGTGGACACGTGTGTGAAATGGACAGCTATATATGGGGTGAAATTTTGGGGGGGGAACAGATTGCCTTTTTTCTTTTAAGATGAGAGTGGGATGTTGGGGAAGGATAGTTGGTATATTTGGGGAGGTAGGTTTGGTAGAAAGACAGACAAGACAGAGAAGATAGCATATAGGGACACTATATGACATGTGGTGGGTAAACACCTTGGGCAGGGAAGGATGTTTGAAATCGGAAGCCCATGAGCCCACAAATGGAAACAGTGGGACTGAGGTCCTCACCCATGGGCAGTCACCACTGCACCTTCACGACCCCAAAGGTGGCTGTGCTGGGGGCTGAGCAGGAGAGGCAGGCTGACCCTCTACTTGCACCACCTGGCCCTCATGCTGGAGTAGCAGATCTTCAAACTCCTTTTGCAGCTCACTATGTACCAAACCCCAGACCTGGCTTTGGGTGACAGGATCCTGTAAATGCCCATTCCGGGGGGGGACAAACCCCATCCCCTGATGTGGTTCCACCCAAAGGTGGTGCAGGACCAGCGGATGAGGAAGTCCCGGGGTGGGTCCCTTACGTGCTGGGGCCTGGTGCCATGGCCAGATGAGGTGGGAGAGGTGGGTCTACCGGGACCGGCCTTCCCAAATGTGCTATGGTGTTATAGTTTTAGAACATATGTGGGTTAGTAATAGTTAACATAATCCAGGATTAGTTATAACTGCATGCATAGATATTCCCATTAACCCAAAACAACAGATTTAGAACAGTTGCATAGCAAACAGAACACATGCATATATGGAACCACAGTGGCCATTACAACAGCATGCAGATTACATTGATAGCAACAGGCCACCAATGATAGTATTTTAACATGGAACATTAATATAAATGTATTTCAATATTTGTTGAACAATAGGACATAGGTCCCAACAGTAGGTTTGGTGCAAAACATACCCATTGATTTGTGTGTTTAGATTATTGTTGCAGATATGGTGGGGGGGGGAGAGATGTCAATTAACAACTTGTATATCCTTGCAGTACTCACAACTTTAATGATCATTGCTCTAATCATTACTCTACACATACTATTACAATACCCTATGGCCTTGGTTTGGGCAGTGGTATGTTTGTACACAGTGTATACTTCAACTGTCTTATAGCTAAATTCTACTTCTCTTACCTGGTAGACCTGTAGAGGGAATGTTTGTTAACACTACCTGACTGTTTCTACACATATTCCCAAATTCCTAGTTAAAAGTATACACATACCTCTCAACCTCTTAATGCCCAACATCTGGACAATGCTTGACAAAATGGGGGGGGGGGGGTACAAATAGGAACATATTTTAAATATTGCTCTTATAAACTTTTAGACAGTTGCTAGAGTAACAGGATTTGTTTTAATATACATTTTCTGAAGGATTTGAGGTCTGACACTCAAATGTATGTCATTATTTGGTGACTACAATCCTGAGATCATCCCAGTGATTTGCCAGAAAAAAAAGAGGAACAGGCCAAAAATATGAGCCAATTATCTGAACATTCTGAGAAAATCTGTACAGTTGAGAGATATGTGCATACACCTTACTACCACTCCCAGGATTCGAACCATGGCTGTGTCTGCTAAAAATACAACAATTTCTGTTTCATCAGAGTGAGCTATTTAGAAGCCACTGTCTGTTTTTTCAATGTTTTCTGTCTAAGTCTCTCTTGGTTGTACAATCTGACCTTGTAATTACAACAGTCTTATACAGGCATTCATATACATATTTTTATGTAGCACAGTGTGAGAAACACTGGTTGACACTACAGTACTAGTCTGATATCAGATCTTGGTGACTGCTACACATCAGGCCATACAATACCAGAGTAAACACAACCATTCCAGGATTTAAAACTTTATTGCCAGGCAGTTAGTTTTCTTATCTGAAAGACCTGTGGGGGGAATGTTTGTCAGCACTACCTGACTGTTTCTACACATATTCCCAGATTCTTAGTTAAAATTATGCACATACCTCTCAGTCTCTTAATGCACATCTGGACAAAGCTTGATGCCATGGGGGTACAAATAGGGACACATTTTGAATATTGCTCTTATAAACTTACAGAGTTACTAGAGTAACAGGATTTGTTTTAATATACATTTTCTGAAGGACTTGAAGTCTGAAGGTCAAATGTATGCCATTATTTAGTGACTACAGTTCTGAGATCATCACAGTGAATTGCCAGGGAAAAAGAGGAACAGGCCAAAAATATGAGCCAATTATCTGGACATTCTGAGAAAATATGTACAGTTGAGAGGTATGATTATGCATACAGCTTACTACCACTCCCAGGATTCGAGCCATGGCTGTGTGTGCTAAAATACAATTTGGGTTTTTTCAGAGTGAGCTATTTAGAAACTGCTGTCTGTTCCTTTAGTGTTTTTTGTCTAAGTCTCTCTTGGTCGTACGACCTTGTACTTACAATAGTCTTATACAGACATTCCTAGACATGTATTTTTTTATGTAGCAGTGTGGGTAATAGTGGTTAACACATTACTATTCAGAGAATGCAACACTAAATGCCATGCAATATCAGAGTAAACACAACCAGTCCAGGATTTAGAACTTTATTGCCAGGCAGTCCCGGTCAACAAATGTTAAATTAATAAATAAATAAAATAAAATTGAAATATCATCTATATGGGACTATTACTGTCATATTGTCTGATTTATTCAGTACAACCCATACACAGTTTTTATACTGCCAGGTGACTTTTTACTACTTTATATTTATTTGGTATGACTACTACAAGCAGGATTGTTACTCACCAGCCTCATAACACAGCATTTTCACCCTACTGGCATGGGCTTCCTGAGTCACAGCCCACTCAGCTGCAGCTGTAAAGGGAATAGAGGAATATTTAGGCATACCTATCCATCACATACATAGGCTGGACTTTGGTAAACAGTTATTGATATAAATACTTACACAGTGCTGGGACATCACCCCTCTGCCTTGCTTCTTGGACCCACTCATCCAAAAGCTCCATCTTCCTCCGCTTCAAGTTGGCATAATGGTGCCAGACCTGCTCACCAGTCTGAGGGATACCAGTGGCACTGGTGAGATCATGAGTGAGACAGTCCCAGGCTTCCGCTTTATATTGGGAGCCCTGGTACTGGCCCTGCAGCAGTCTCTCATCATGGTTATTTACCAGGAGTCCTACCATGACCTTGGACTCCAGTATGCCCCAGCACTGCACCCGGAAGCACATGCCCTCACCAACACCTGCCATACTGCCTACAGTGGGAAGCTGCATTCAGTTATGAGCTGTATTCCCACCTGCGGGGTTTAAATACAGCTGATTTCCTGCCCTTTGCTGTCATTGGATGGTTTTGAATATGCTGAGCTAAGCTAAGCTACAGGCAAATCTGCTTAGCTAAGGTTGGCAGTGCTTAAAGGGGCAGGCTCAGCACTGCTTACCAATGGGTAAATCCACTTAGCTGGGCTACTCATTGCTTAACAGTCATATTTACACAATGCTTACACCTGGTAAGCAGAGCTGTGCAATGCTTAGCATTGCTTATTTTTTATTTTATAGAATTTCTGCTGTATGGGATTGATTCATCATTCATTACATATTATAAATGTTGTTTACTGTACCTGACATCCCCCAATGTGTTTTCATTATGTTTATTCATGTGTGACTATACTGTATGGGGCACTTGTGTTTATAAGGGGGTTTCACAACTTTATTAAACTGACACCTCACATCTGGACCTACTACAGTACTCTGGTTAACAAATTTATGTTATTTAGTATCTAATTATAAAAAAAATGTTGATGCACTGCTTTCAGATGTAATATACAAACTGGTTATAGGGGGGATCAAACCAGGAATGGCTGCTTGCAAAGCGTACGTTCTAACGACTACACTATTGCAGTACTGCTTAAGTTGGATGTCTCTTGCTATTTACCTTCTTGTGCTGTTTAAGCTGTACTAAGTGTAGCTAAGCAACAGACACACCCACGCAGCTACGCTTAAACTTTATGGCATGTTTAAAAAAAAATTATTTGTTGTGTTTTTTTATTTGTACCCTTCAGAATATCCCTGCTAATGCTGAACCTGTTATTCTATCAACTTTCTGCTTTTGGCTTTGTCCACATTCCTTACTCTGATGGGTTAGGAGGTGTGCACTATGTGCTTATGCTACATCAGTTATTCTATCAACTTTGGGCTTGGTAGAGATGATTGTCCCTTATGGCTTTGACCAGATTTCTTACCCGAACGGGTTGGGGGTGCTTTGAGCATTCTCAGTCATTTTAAATTGCCGAAAGGCAATTCTGGAGTGTAGGGGGATGTGTATATTGTGATAGCTCTGCTGTCTGACACCCCCCCCCATGCTCGTACATGGAACTGTGTCTGTTTTAGAGCATTGCAGCATGCCTTCATACATATGCATGGCGCACTGCCATGCTGAACAGGAACGGTCTCTGCCATGCAGGGATAACTTACTCCTGCATGGCTGCTTGCTGAATTCGGGGGACTGACTATTTACTTTGATGTACCTTCAAGGACTTGCAGTCCATCTTATGTTGTGGATACTTACATGTGCACCGTATTTCCTTAGCCAGGGTTGTTCTTATTTATTCTGTATCTACTTTCTCTTGCTGGCAGTTCCTCACTGATGTGGGCCAGTGTTGTCCATCTCCCTCCCCCCTTATAGCTTTGTCCTACATGTTTCACATATACATGACATCTGTTATGTGTATGTTTATCTTCCTGTATGGTATCATCATTTTCATGTAGGTGTGCAGTTAGAATATTATCTTGTGCCACCATGTTTGGTATCATATACACATAAGGCACATGCACACAAGATGGTAATAATTGAGTAGATTCCATCAGAGTGTATGTTGTACTTGTGTACTGTGCATTACCCACTGATTTATATGCTTCCTGCCTATACACAGGCTTGCATTCCTTAACTGTCATTCTCATATATGTATCACCATTTACTTCTTATTCCATATCATTGGTATAGGTATCTGTGATGAGCCTTCTTTCTGTTTGAATCATGTTATACCATTGCATGTCACACATATGTATGCTGTATATCTGACAACCTATCTGTGTTGCCTCTGGCTTGGCGCATGTCTTTGACATATGGATCCCATTTCTCCTATGTTTGTGGTATGTATATTTATCTGTTTATTACACAACCACATTAATGTTTTGCTGCTGAACTGTTGTTTGGCACTGTGCTTGGTTGTTTGGCATTCCCATGCAGAGTTGGTGGTTCTTGTCTGCTCCTGTATTTTCTCATCTGTATTTGCTCATCCTTGCTGTTGCTTGACTTGCACTGCTGACAGCCTAGTCAATTCTTGTATTCGATATGCATTATGTACTGCAATGATGACACTCCCAATTTAGTGTTCTCCAGCACACACCTACCATCCATCATATTCATTCTGGTGAGGCTGTCACACAGTCTGCAACACCTCAGAAATAATTTAAGCATTGGTACATATGCATTTTTGCACTGCACCATGGCTGTTATGTATCCCTACCCTGTTTGTTAATTTTCCTTCACCCACGTTATATAGTTTGTATGTGGGCTGTGTCTGTACCTTACTTCTCCTTTATATGTATTTCTAGCTTTTGTCTGTCATGTCTTGTAATATTTGTTATATGTTTATACGTGCTCTTTTGCCTTCCTTCTCTTTCTGTGTTGCTTCCATTCCTTTTATTCTCAAAAAAAAATGTGGCCAATTCCCACAAAAAAAACTTGCCCATGGCTCTCTGCCTGTCCCTCTGACCTTCCTGTTTCATTATACCTCTTGTGTGTCCCTCTTCGTCACCCATACCCCAACACTTGCTTTTCTATCATGCTATTTCCTTGGGTGTCTGCATTACTTGTATTCTCCACACATCCCACACCCACTTTTAACTACTGTTAGTCCTGGCAAAGTGGCTATGATTGCCCTTCGCCTTTTCTTATTTTTTTTTATTAGAAACTTTGTGGATTACTTCAAATTCTGCAAATTGTGATGGATATTTATATAAGTCGTCTGCATATTATTAGAATATCTGTAAGTGTTTGCAGATATTTGTTACTTTTCACACACAGTGACTGATGCACATCTGTCTTCATTTAGTAATTTCCACATATTAATGAAATTAATTAACTGGGCTTGTACATCTGTAGATGTGCATTGGTAATGCACATACATATCAATTTCTGAACAAGTCTTCCTAGAATACATATATGATATGCCTGATTGTGTTTGTACTGATGTCATATGTCTGCTTTGCACTGAGGTATTCTCCATAGACTGGGGCACATTTGCATATTACTTGGTTAGCCACAATTCTTGCATGGAACTAAGCACAATCCATTGAATTCCATGAACTTTGTGGTCTGCAAACCATTGTAACTGGAGAAAGAACTTTTTCTTAAAGACAGAAAAATGTTCAACACCACCTCTAAGCAGTCATAAATTAAGTTGATGTTATACCATGAAACCATGTATTATTTGTCAAATAGCTGAAAAAAAATCACCACAAAAGCAAAACCTAAAATAATAAATGTAACCCACATACAACAAATAAATAACAATGGCAGTAAGGACTTTCATTATGTCTCTATAGACATTGACTTCATCGGACTGTTAAACCATTTAAACACAGAACCATTACATAGCAAACTAAAGATCATATAACTAAAATAATCACATGATGTTTTACTAACACACCACAAATATTCCTTGACCCATAGAATCTCCAAGTCAAGAGTGAGAGACAAATATAATTTTTTTATTTAAATTTTTTTATTGAATTATTTAAACTGAATATATTTTCAATAACTTTGTAATATAATACATAGTTAAAACAGGTTAACAACAGTATAAAATTAACAGCCATAAAAACATCAAATCAAACTATATACAAGGGTGTCTAGGTTTATACAGATGATTTATATTTTGGCATTCAGACTTCATTACATGTAGTGTTTAAGTCATCTCTCTCCAGTATTTTTACTGTCTTTAGTCATGAATTATAGTAAGTTGTTTTTATTTCCATTCTCTATACCTTCAATACAATGTTTCTGTATTCCTTGCATGAGGGTGAAGTCTCACTTTTCCAATCTGTAGTTATGGTTTTGCATGCAGTTGCTAATAATGTCCAACACACTGGGGTATGGGTTCGTTAAATAAAATCAAAGATTTAGACAAGCAAAAATTATCATTAAAAACAATTTGTAAGAAATTATTAATTTTGTCCTAAAATGGCTTAAGTTGATGACAATCATAGAACATATCCTGTCAGTCTGCTCTTAAATTCTCTTTATATCTCCAGCAGCCCATGTTTTGTTTAAACATAAGTTTCATTTTATATGGTGTAATACAGGACCTATGAATAAACTTCTATGTGAAAAGCTTCCATTGCAATGATAGAGATGTTTGCTTTGTGGAGAGAAGTATTAATTTTTATCATTATCAGTTGGAAATTGATTGTTGATTGTTTATAATAGTTTTGTTGTGATATAGTTTTGTTTTTTGTTAAAGGGATTTCTTCAAAAAAATTTTTTTTCAAAAGATGTTCAGAGTTCCTGTCCACCAGACAGTGGCGGGATAGCAGCGCTCTTAGCACTGAGCCATTTCAGAGTATGAGTGTGAAAGTGACTTGGACACCTAGAACCAGTCCTCTTAGCAGAGTTTGACAGTGCTGTTAAATGGGATCCCCAACATATGTATTACTGGTCTCTGATATTGGCTCGTAACTTCCTTTGTCTCTGAAATTTTTAATTTCTGGTAAATCACCAGGAATTAAAGTCAGTAAATAATGCCAAATGTACACTTAACATTTAATTGTTGCCACTGACCAGCAGTTTGCATGATATCTTAGAATCTTGAATGATCAGCATTAAATAATATGTGGACATTTCTGTGGTTTTTGCATACATTCTTGTATCACTTTGTCTACAGCCTTTTCAGTGTTAAAAGGTTCTGCTGAGCAACGTATCCCAGTATGCATATGCACTGCACTTGTTGAATGCCATTATATATTACACAAGGAAAACTAGGAGAAAACAACTGCAAGAAATATTAAAATTGCTAATCCATATTAACTTAATGCAAATACATTGCATTTATTTTTGAAGTCATTGAAAGCAGCTTCTGCATTAATAGAACTACTAGTTTAATATAAATAGATAAATACTTGCTAGTCAGAATAAGCAACGTACAATTTAATACCTGTTCTTCATCCAGCAATCTTGAATGAATATTCATGTGAAGAACGCAAATCTAACGATGTTTATTCACACATATAAAAAAACATCATATGCAGGGTGTTGGGTGGGCATTGGGTGGTCCTTACTACTGTGCATCTGGTGGGGTAGTGTTCTAATACAAAGTCAGATATTAGTTATAAGCAGATTTGTTCATTACCAAGCTGTTACGTTAGCAACCTAGAAAGCTAATAAATAAAAATAAAATGTTTTTACCTTTTTTCCTTTTGGGATTGTAGTCATTTAGTTGAAAGGCATTAGTTTTGTTGTACATTTTAGGGAACTTCATAGATTTGCCATCTGAATAAAGTGTGGTTCCCTTTAGGTAATTTGTGTGTGATATAAAAGGAAAAACTATGTAAAATAATTATTTAAAAGCTACTTGTCATTTAGTCTCTTCTTCTTTTTGTCTGCTTTTTTCCATTCACTCCTCTCTGCTTGGCATTTTAAGGAAAAGCCAGTCCAGTCAATTTCTTCTGTTTGATTTAAAGTTTTGTTAGATGCTAAAAAAGACATAGCTACATCCAAGGCATCAAAAGTCTTTGCTTAATCCAGTAAAAAGATAAGTCTTGCACGAAACTGTAAATGGACATTGAATTGTCTCTATTTCAATTATTTTATTAAAGGTAAACATTCCTTTCTTTTAAAGTTTACCTCCAATGAGTAATCATTGTCAAATCTTATTATAATATCTTGGTATTTGACAAGAGTTTGACTATGCCAGTTTTAGCACAAATTCCTTCTCTTGAGAATATATCGATCTTACTGTTATAGATCTTGGACTTTTATTTGCTTTGCTAGAAGATGAAGGAACTGCCAGTGACCTATGGGCTCTTTCAATTCCATAAGAAAAAGAGTCATGTAAATTCAGAATATTTGGAAGCCAGTATGTGAGAAAATTTGCCATATTGTCTACTTCAGTCTTTTCTGGTAGTACAGAAATATGCAAGTTGTTTTTCCTTGACCTATTTTCTAGGTCATCTAGATTGTTTGTTAGAAAAGTTTTGACAAAGACTCAGTCTGATGTTCTTGTTCCATGAGGCTGCCTTCCATGTCATTTGTATTTCTTCTGTGTCAGCAAACTGAGTCTTATGTTGCATTATTAATTCTTGTAACTGCTCTATTTGTTTTGTGCATTTTTCTTTAAAAGGGTCAAGTTTTTTTGTCCATTTTGTCAAACTTCAAAGATAAATTCAGCATGGTAGATAATAAAGTTTGTAATTCCTTCTTCATTGTCTGGACCTGTGAAGTGTTCTTTAGATAAATCATTCTTTGATGAAATGTGAGCCCTTTATGGTTGAGTTTTGACAAAAAAATCATAAAATTTAAACAAAATAATCTAATATAGACTTCCAAAGACTGCAGTAGAAGTTAATGGTTACATTTAAGAAGTGTAGGAGTCTCTTTTTTTTTTAATTTCTGTCAGAAATATAACTTAGATAAGAGAGCTAAGAAAAAGTGCTGTCAACCTGTCAGCATCCTGGCCACACCCCCATATATAAATTTTTGACATCCACCTTGATTAATAAATTTCCTGTACCAATTTTCATGTCTCATATTTTGTCCATCAAATCATTAGAATTTATCAAAAAGAATGGAATACACCACATCACAGTTTTAAGCCTATATTCTATTAAAATGACTACAGTAAGATGGAAAGGCAGATTGATTACATAGTTATGAACTGTAATCCCAAATAATGCATGCTACATGGAAGGGCTATTTTAAACAATCCCACTATGTCATTTTAACAATACCTCTGACTGCTCAAAAGCTAATAAAAGCTTTTGCCTCAGTGTTATCAACTTATCTAAAAGCACTCACACCTGATAATAGTTTAAAGATTTTAAATTCATATTCTGCAGGTCCATTAGCACTAAACCATTATCTTTAACTGAAATATTTTCTTTTCATTCTACAGCTCCATAAACCATTGCCTTTTCTAATGTTATAACATGTAAATGACCATTTCTATGAAGACTGAATAAAGCTGCTCTTTTATCATTGGTTAACGTGTGAAATTTCTTCCTTTGTGTTTAACTAACGCATCTCTGTTGTCTCTTTATTAATCATTTTCAAAAATATCTATGGCATTCAATAAAGTAGAATTAAAGCAACTTTCTGTAAATATACTTTTTGTCCATGTCTGCCAACCACCAAGCCTTCTCCGACCCCAGGGGTGCTACCACCCAGGTATTCAGAGGGGTTGCTTTTGCTCTCTCTGGCATCCCAGCAATGGGGATATTTTTCTTTTTAAGTCCATGGACCATCCCCTTATGTGAAGATGTCCAAACTTTGTCACTGTGGTGGCCACTAGGACTCTTCATTTAAGTGCATTCTTCTGTGTATCTGCAGAAGAAGGCTACTGCATTCACAGCTTGATGAGCTAAACCCATAACCAAGGACCATCCCAAGCATCACTACCCCTCTACCAAGGGATCTTGGCATAAGATGACTGCTTTCCACCCCTCCCCCGAGACTAGGCATGCTCTTCCTCCTCATTTCAGCTCTAGCTGGTATCCATGACACTAATCAAACATTGTTCACCTGGATCATAGTCAGGGCTTTAGCCTTCTATGCCAATAGAGATGGCTGAATTAAACAAACTTACTTTTCTTAATAGAAAAGCAGCAAACTCATCTCTTTTAAATATGCTGACTAGACACAATTTCCTCATGCATAATTTCAAGGAAGGAATTGTATTCACAGGTGACGTCTTTCTGCTTAGTACAACCCCCAGTCCTTTCATGAGAACATTTTTTTTTCAGATTTACTGAGCTCATGGGAAGACAAACTAAAAATCTTGAACAAAGTTTCAAAATCTGTAACAGTAGTAAATCTGGCCACAGAAATAATTAATTTCATGTTCAAACACTGGAATCAACTGTTCTTTATAGTGGTGTTGATAAGAAAGATACCAATAATTGTATTTGCTAGTAAACACTTGCTATCCTTCCTTATCTGATGGGTCATGTGCTCTCCATAATCTGTGTATACTGTTTAGTTCTCCAGTGCGGCTGAAATTGATAAGTTCATTAAAAACACTTTTTGAGATTCATCCTGTTTGATCCTGTCTAAGGTCTTCTTTTTTCTAGTTCTAAATGTTGAAAAGGCATGTGATGAACAATCCTTAGAAATTATTCTAATTGGATGGAACAACCTCTGCTTCACCTGACTGAAAAGCAATATTGTTAAACTGTTTATTCTTATTTCTAAGGATTTTCTCATAATTATTCTTACCACTAAAGAATGTTTTATGATTTCTTTTTAAGAAGCATTTTTGCTCTTTGCTGAATTAATTCAAGTCTCGCAGACTCATGACTGCCATCTCAGGTAACCAGACTGTTGATAACAATGCCCAGCAGGGAAGAAAATCTGAAGCCATCTGAGAAAAACAAGGTGAGTTAAGGATTGTATACAAGAAATAAGACTTACAGAGACAGAAGTGATGGAATAATATCATCAGATTTTTATACTCTGTTTAGTCTCAGCACTCCTGCACCAGTATTCTCAAAGAGTTTCATGTTGTTTTATGTTCTGTTATTCAGTCTGGTGTTGAGTACCAATCTACAGTAAATTAAATTGCTATCAACTGAATTAGGTTAATTTTCTTTTCCTTTTTTTTCCATTCCTGCAGTTGACCACCAGCTGACACAAACTCCTCTCCTCATTCAGTGGGTCTACCAGACTTGCTCAAGCCTTCCCTGGTGTTAACACAACACACACCCAAGGTAACTGAGGAGATCAATTACATTAATACAGCATTACCCTGCTGTTAGGTAGTGTATCCTAACTCCCCAGGAACATTAGTACAGCATTATCCTGCTGGTAGGTAGTGTATCCCAACTTTCGAAGACCATGCAGCAGCCTTGCAAGCTTCACAACCATGTCCTCAGGAGGTGCATGTATGCATCTGGGCATGCATAACATTCCAAGTAAGTGATACAACATTCATAGAGTACAGAGCTCAGCAGGCTTGTAAAGCTGCTTTATTGCAGAGAGAGCCTAGGCTGCCTCCCTCCCCCATGATGGGCAAGCTGACATAATCTGCTGAAATCTCACACCCACATGGCCCCTCAAGCCTCCATTATTAAGTCTTCATTAATCTAACTGTAGCATTCCATCTTATAAATCAATTAAAACATAACAGCTCCAGGAACCTGTAACATAGGTCATCTTGGTGTGACAACTACCTTAAAAGAAAACTCCACTCTCTCATACAGCTTAACTCAGTTGTTAGGTTTCTTTTCTCCCTACAATATGGTTTCAGCATTGTGTATGTACCAGAAATCTGCTTATAGTTTTTAAAACTTTTATTTTCTTGTAATGCAGTCAAAGGAAGGGAAAGCTCACCTACTTTTTTAAACTCAACTTCTCGCATACTTTGCAGAGAAATTCACCCCCTCCAGCATGACATATCATAGATATAGTTAAATCTGTCAGGTACTGCTGTCAGTCTTAGATGGGTAATTAATCCTGCTAATGTCAGGAACACAGCAATTGATATAAAAAAGACAGAAAGCTGTGGAATTGTTTTCCACTGTTTTTATTGCAGAGGGGAGGAGAACATAACACTCCACTTTCATAGCAAAACAAACAATTAAGTTAGTCAGGGGGTTTAAAGACACTTGTCATCTCTTCTGATAAATTTACATAAGCAGCAACAGAGTATTGAAACTCTGTTTTATAATAGTTTGTTTTAAGATAACTTAAGAGTAGTAGCAAAGATTTCTGTGACATTTAGAGAAAATTAAGCAAATATTTTTTCTTGTAAAGTATAAATGCATTTACCATTTCAAGCCACCCCCCTACACACACAGGCCAGAACTACAGAAAGAGAGAGATTCAGGTGGCAACCCTATCAATTAGGTGCACTGATACTGTTCATAAAAAAAGGTCTTTTATGCTTTGTGTGACATCCTTCCAGAGGGGATGCATATCTGGTACATGCAGATCCACTGTAAGAGATCCCCACTGACTCTGAGTCAGTTCTTGCATTGTCATAGAGCAACTATAATGTACAGCTGAATTTACTTTAACATACATTTGCTATGTGCCCCTGCATTAAGAACACTAAGAAAAGGAAATCAGAAGTACTTAACTGTGAAAGCAGTCAGTCTAACCTTTGACCTAGGTATCACACTGACACATCACAGATTCAGGAAGAACACTTTACCAGGAAGTAAATCTGATGCAAATGTGACTATGTGAAGGAAAATGAACTCTTTAACATCTAAATGTGAGTTATTTTATATAATTACTTAAATATCTATGTTATAATTCATAAAATATGTCAGTTATAATGAGTTTAAATGATGCAGTTTCTTGTAGTAAGTAAATGTCTTATTTTAGAAGGCATAGAAAATGAAACATTTATTCAAGTGTTTTTGAAAATCTATTTAACGGCAGCATAATAATCTGTGTTAAAAACTTATGTTCCAAACATATACATTACTATAACTCATTTAATTCATCTGATTGACAAGCATAAATAATTTTATAACTCTATTCTGGAAGAAATTGTCATGTGATATATTTTAAAGCAGTAGTATAGCATGGTTGTAAAATCTGGTTACTAAAATGTGTTTGCTGTGCATTATTTTGTATAAAGCAGACAGATTTATTGTAGGGACAGCAAGTAGGATAGTGGTCAGCAAGGACACAACTCAGTGAGATCAGATATATATGTGTGTGTGTGTGTGTGTGTGTGTGTGTGTGTGTGTGTGTGTGTGTGTGTGTGTGTGTGTGTGTGTATGTTTGTGTGTATGTTTGTGTGTGTGTGTGTGTGTGTGTGTGTGTGTGTGTGTGTGTGTGTGTGTGTGTGTGTATATATATGTATGTGTGTGTGTGTGTGTGTGTGTGTGTGTGTGTGTGTGTATATATATATATATATATATATATATATATGTGTGTGTGTGTGTGTGTGTGTGTGTGTGTATATATATATATATATATATATATGTGTGTGTGTGTGTGTGTGTGTGTGTGTGTGTGTGTGTGTGTGTGTGTGTGTGTGTGTGTGTGTGTGTGTGTGTGTGTGTGTGTGTGTGTGTGTATATATATATATGTATATATATGTGTGTGTGTGTGTGTGTGTGTGTGTGTGTGTGTGTGTGTGTGTGTGTGTGTGTGTGTGTGTGTATATATATATATATATATATATATATATATGTGTGTGTGTGTATATATGTATATGTATATATATATATATATATATATATATATATATATATATATATATATGTATATATGTGTGGCTTCTTTTTTTTTTTTTTTTTTTTTTTTACAATAATGCAAGTGTTTCTGAGAATCTGCATAACTATGCAGTATGATTTATAACAATTTCTATTAATACAATATTTTATTCTATTAACAATAATGAGTATGAGTAAATGCTCATATACAAGCAATTCAAGGTTTTTTTGGAAGCTGTTGACTGCATTTACATAACAGAAAATAGATGCATCTTAATATATGTAATGTCTGAATCATATTAGCCAAAGTTTTTGATTTAAATGAATGTTAGAACTTATTTTTCTCTCCTCTTGATTTCTAACATCAAGATTATTTGAATGCTATTTGAATACAAGTGTTTTATATTACATGGATGTATATAGTAGTATGAACAGTTTTTAAAAAAAAAAGTTTATTTTAGTTTATATGATGCTGTTTTACCAAATGTGTAGTCTTGTCTTGCTAGATAATTGAATTGAAAACTGTTAACCTCAGTTAAATATAACTAGTATTAAATTGATAAGGTGGCAGCTGAGGTACTGCTGCTTAGGGTAGGGGGTTAACTTGAGTGGTAAATACTACTCTAAGTTGGAGTTTATAACTCCAGGCTGGATGCAAGGTTTAATCCTTACATTATTTTCACTTGTTCATTGTTATATGTATATAGTTTTGACATCCACAATATATTTTGTACACTCATTGTCACTACAAACAAAATTGAATCCTATACAAAATCCCATAAGAGATTCAATAAATACAGCTATATTTAAAGGTACACCTAAAGGAGGAGATGTAACATTACTTATCTTGTTATTTGTTATTTTGAGCATAAGATTCTTAAGTTTTAAAAATGCCAAATGACATCTTTAAAAGGAATTTCTTTAAACATTAATGGATTGAATAATCCGTGTAAAAGGGTAAGCCTAATAAGATACATTAATTTACATAAGGCCAACTTAGTCTTCCTGCAAGAAACCCATCTCTTGAAAAAGATATTGATAAACTAGCCACAAACAAATATACAGTATTGGTTAGTTCAGAGCACACTCAGAAAAAAGAGGAGTGGCTATTTTATGGAATAAAAGTATGCCCATTCCTAAAACCATTAAGTCTTATCAGGATGACAAAGGAATGTTTTGTATGGTTACAATACAAATTAATGGGAAGACTTACACTTTAATGTATATTGGATACCTGGAATTGGTATTAATACAGTGAAACATCATCTTGATAAGATCATATCATTCTCTATAGGAGATATTATTTTAGCTGGTGACTTTAATTGTATACTACATGAAAGTGATACTACCACTATAGGAAAAAGAAGAATTACATCTAATGCAAAACATTTAAATGATTTTGCTAATTCTTATCATTTGAATGATATTAATAATCAGATAGATTCAAAATCATTACCATACACCTTTTTTTCTAACAGATACAAAACTTATTCAATAGATAGGGTCTTTATTTCTAACCAGATGGTAACAGATTTAATTAATTCCAAAATCATTTCATGTCCTATATCTGATCATAATTCAATTGTTTTTGAATTCATGATAAAAAATACTCATAATGTTCAGATCAAAAGGATACCAGCATACTTAACTCAACTAAAAGACTATACAGAATATATACTTTCAGAAGTAAAACATTTTTTAGACATAAATAATATTCCTGAAGTCTCCATTGTTTATGTTTGGGATGCCTTAAAATCATATCTATATGGACAAAGTATCAGATGGTATAATAATAAAAGGAAATCTTGGGATAAGGAATTGTTAGATATTCAAAGTAAATTAGACTCTTATAAACATAATAATAAAGAAAATATTATGGACAAGAAAGTTATTGAAGAAATAAACAAACTAAATGAGAAATACAAAGAAATTTTAACTCATAAAGTTAAAATAACTTTAGAAAAATACAAGTTTTTGTCTTATTCAATAAGCCCCAAATACTTACATAGACTTAAAAATAAAACAAAAAGGTTGAATAAACAAAACTATATCAAAGAAATCTTTTCTCTAAGGAAAAAGAAGAATGTTTCTAGTATACCAGAAATACTAGATGAATTTAGAAATCACTTTCACAAAATTAACCATAATAACATTAACATGGAACCTAAAGATAAAATAAAGGAGTTTATAACCACAAACATGAATAAAAAGCTTAATAAACAACGGATTAAACTATTGGACAAGAGTATTTCATATACAGAGGTTATTACACAAATAAATAAGCTTAAATCAAACAAAGCACCGGGTAATGATGGTATTATACCAGAGATATATAAAATCCTTTCTAAAAGTACATATTCATTAATACATAAGATTTTTATTTTGGCCCAAACTGAGTTAATAACCCCCCCCCATCTTGGCAATATCCATTTATTTCGCCAATTTTAAAACCTAATAAAGATCCAACTAGATGTACTTTATATCGGCCCATCTCATTACTTAATGTTGATTATAAAATGTTTATGAGTATTTTTGCTGATAGATTGAAGACAATCATCCCTGGCATTATAGATATAGATCAGACAGGCTTCATTGTAAATAGAAACACTTTTGATAATATAAGAAGAACTTTAACATTAATTGATTTTGCAAATAGGAAAAAGAAAGATTTAACACTTATTAGTCTTGATATAAGTTCAGCATTTGATTCAGTAAGTTGGGACTATCTGCTTACCTTACTGAAGTGCACAAACTTCTCAGATGCATTTGTAAATCTAATTGAGCATTTATACAAAGGAACTTTGGCTTATATTAAGGTAGGAACATATGTTTCACAAAAAATACCCATTTTTAAAGGTACAAAACAAGGATGTCCACTTTCTTCACTATTATTCACTTTAGTAATGGAGCCTTGGGCTAATTTGATCAGAAACAGTACTGACATAGATGGTTTTGAAATAGATGAAAATATAACATCCAAAATTCAACTTTTTGCAGATGATGTTCTAATTACATCAGCATGATCTAATTCTTCTATGCAGTCTCTATTTGATAAAATGATGAATTTTAAAAGTATTTCTGGTTTAATATTCAATGAAGAAAAAACTAAAATACTACCTATATATATATACACGAAAAAATATTCTCATTAGTGATTTTACTAAATATGTACCCAATTCAGGTCAGATAACTTATTTAGGTATAATACTATCTAAAGATATTAAATCTATTATATATAATAATTATAATACCTGTTTTCTTAATATACAAAACCTTTTTAATACCTGGAATAATATGTTTTTTACTATGGAGGAGAGACTTACAATTATTAAAATGATAATATTCCCCAAGATTTTATACTTAATACAATCAATAATACTTCCACCTACAAAAATAATTATCAAGAAACTGAATACACTAATGTTAAATTTCCTATGGGCACCTAATAGACCTAGGATTGCATTAAAGAAACATACTAATAGCTGGTCTCAACGGGGTATTTCTTTTCCAGACTTTAATTTATATACTATCTCTTCTATTGTAAAAGTTATTACTTTATTAATAGATCAGTCATATGTTGCAAAATGGAAAGATTATTGGAAGCTAATTAGTATGCACTTCATGAAAATCTCCTTAACACATAAAAATATGATTGTAAATAACTCCATGTTTTGGTTACTAAAGGAATTTTGTACTTCACCTATTACACCTAAACATATTGTTTGTTACCCATTAAACATTATTATTAGCTATCGTAACTTTATATTCATGCACCCTAAGTATAGGGAATGGAATTTTATTATATTCCCTATAATGTATACTCAGGGTATGCTTTTGTCATCTACTTCTGAAGGAACTCATTTAGCTATAGATAATGATCTAAAGTACTGGTATCAGTTGATATCTGATAATAAAGTTAAAAATCTAGATTTCTTAAAACAAGAATTTGATCTAAGAGAAACTTGCTGGTTAGAGGTTCAGACCTTTAGACAACATCTCATTAATAAAATAGATCTAATGTCTATAACAGTTAAAGAATCTATTCCAACACTGATTGATTACTTGATATTAAATTTACAACATAAAGTTTCTGATAAAGGTAAACTTTCATACATACATAAAATTATCAGACAAGAAACTTTTTACAGTGTAGATTCATACTGGAATTATTTCACTTCTATTAATGGGGACCCACCAAATCAACAAGATAAACAATATATATTGGAATCTGCTTATAGAACTATGTCTTCCATTGTCTGGAGACTTTATACATGGAAATTTTTACATAGATCTTTTTATACACCTTTGATGATGAATAAAATAAATAATAAAGATAATTTATGTAAGAGATGTAATGTAGAAATTAATGCTGACTGGGCTCACATGTTTTATGACTGTATAAAATTGAAAGAATACTGGAAGTCAATTAATGAATTTTTGCAGGCTCTTTTTGCAGATAATTTCATTATTTCTAAATCTCTTATATTATTCAACATACCTGTACCTCAAAGTGTTAAAAAGGTTAAGCTTCCCTTGTTATGGTCTATTCTAGCAGTGGCTAGGAAAATAATAACCAGAAATTGGATTTCAGATACACCTCCTTCATTCAATGAATTTAAAAATGTTATGAATATAGTGTGCCATATGGAAATAAACACAATTAGGACAAGAACAACTAAAAAAACATCTTATTATATTGTATGGGATAATTTACAAAATTTGTTAAAAAAAATCTAATTTCAATAGCATGGTGTTTTAGTTTAATTAATTGATCTGATTGTAGTGGATGTCTTTGTAAATACTTTAGTTGTTTTGTTGAATATTATAATAATATCTATTTTTAATTACTTGTATAAAATTGTTATGATATTTCTCTTATATGTTAAAACAATAAACCTGTTTTGAAAAAAAAAAGAAGTACTTAACTGTGTTTAAATGCATATGCATACACACACACACACACACACACACACACACACACACACACACACACACACACATTTTTGCACACAAACACAGTGTGTGTGTGTGTGTGTGTGTGTGTGTGTGTGTGTGTGTGTGTGCATACAATGAATTATGTATAATAAACAACGTAGTGTAGTTAAGCATTATTAATGTATACATTCTAGTAAATGTTGCTCAATGATTTACTTGGTCACTGTCGCACATTGGCTGTGTGTTCCACATGCAATCTCGGTCAATGTCTTTCTGTCAGTATTTTTTTCTTTGTATTGATAAGTGCATTTAATAATCGTTATCTTTGCCAGTATAGCTTATGTTGTGGCTAAAAAGGGTCCTGGGACCAGTTCACTTTCCTGGTTACCAAAGTATAAATAAATATGAAACAGAAAAAAGGAGGGGGAACGTGACAGAAATAATTGAGGAACTAGTAAAGCACATTTTAAGTCTGCATCATTCCTAAGAGAGAAAAATCCTCCCTCTGAAGGCATTGGGAAGTAGAAAAGTTTAGAGTCCTACTACTTGTCACTTGTAAATGTACAGCAAAGATTATTTGCTGCAGTGAGAGTTTTCACACCTCGGCATGAGTATGGGGGAGGATTTATCAAGTTTCTTCGGACTATAAAAGATTCCTCTTACAAAAAACATTTTTTATCTGCTTTCTTTTGCTGCAAATAGCTAATAGCTATTTATAGGATAGAACAAGCTCTGGCAGACAGATAAATGAGGCTCAGTCAAGTAAACAGTGAAGCAGCACTTTTACAAAAGGTGTATTTAGATGACAGTGCTTCACAGTCCTGCCATTTCATTTTAATGGCATAAGAAAACAGCACCACTTCCTTTTGTCTAGCATGGGTCATATAAAGAGGACCTGAAATGTATTCTGGGAAGAAGGAAGGAAAGCAAGAGAGTAAGATCACGTTACCAAGGCCGGCCCCATCATCCGCTATTCTAAGAGAAACACATTCAAATTGTAAAATAAGCACTTGGAATGATTTTGAGGTATTAAAAAATAGCTCAAAAACAAAGATATGATAAAAAATATGTTTTTGTGTTCTAAGGTGGAGTTTTCACCACTTTAGGAAAGTAAAATCAAATGTCTTCTCCCCCAATCCTACATTGTATAACATCAGTCTCTTTGAGGTTTGCACTGGAGTTCACATCTCTTTCTCTTTTCATAAATGGTATGTTAACTATTTCAAGTCTTGAAGTAGTTTTCTTATTATTGTAGCACACCCACAGGTGTAGCTGAAGAGATATGGGTTCCTTCCTACCTGACTCTGGTGGCACCCCTATTAGGCCCAATACACCAAGGTGGCGAGAATGACAGATTTTCTAGGTAACACATCTAGATTAAAAAAGCAGTAACACATCTACAAACAAATTATTTTGACAGTGCACCAGTTAGCAATAAGGCAAGGTGAGATATGCATGCAACGAAACCATACATCCACCCTCTTCCCCAGAACTCAACAGAAAAGGTATTGACATTCAAACTTGCACAAAGAAGGCAATATCACTGAGCGGTAAAGCTTTATAATGTAGCAATACAAACACAGGAGAAAAAAATGCAATGTCATTAGGCAATAACAGAGTTATAATACAGCAATACAGATATGAGAAAATGCAATGTCATTGAGCAGCAAAGTTCTTGAAGGCAACAGTACTAACATGAGCAAAATACAATGTCATTGAACAATGAAGATTTATAATACAATACAAATATGAGAAAATGCAATGTCATTGAGCAGTACTAACACCCTCAACCCCCTTGATCAATTCTAAAAAGACCAACTATGAAACACTCTATTATACCCTGTTCACTGGCCAGTGGCTACTTACAGTCTTGCTGCCGGCATGATGGGGCCCAGGTTGTAGCTCATATGAATCTCAGTTATTTGTAATCCACAAAGCATTTAGGGGGGAAATCCACAATCTTACAAAAATATAAAATGATGGCCAAAGCCTCTCACCATTCCATCTAGAATATCCTAGTGACCAGGCACCGTGGTTCCTCTGATGAGAAAAGTAGAAAAATCACCTGCCAGAACTCTGGTAATCATCTATGGCTTCTCTGTACAAGGCCCAAAGGAACTCCTTTCTTGCTGAATCATATGCAGGTGAGGAACTACTGGTTTCAGACTTCTCTCCTGATTCCACAAAATATCATCATCCAAGATTTCAGCAAAATACAGACACAATCTGCCACTTCACTTCCCTGTCCCCAAAGCACTAGAAAGAAATTCCAGTCATGCTGCAATGCCCTTTTCCCTTCAGCTCCCTGTTTCAGTCTTCCCTCTTTCAGCAAGTGTTCCAGTCTCTTCTTTCACTTTTGAAACTGTCTTTTATATTCTTGAAAAGTGCTCCACCTTGTGGTGCAATGAAAAACTACAGTCTATTACCTCTACAATGAAATACACTGGGAGCTTAATTATAGTCTAGGTTTTGTGTCCCTCCTCTGCTGATTTGAAATCCTGCTTGTTCTTCTATTGTTCATCACTTTATGTCTTCCCACAGGGGAAATAGGATTTTTCTACTGCAAAACTGTCTAAGCTTGAATATTTTTGTTGCGCCCTTCTCACAGTTCCTTTCTCTTGTGACAGACATGCTGTGACATCCCTCTGGGAAACTTTGCTTTTCCATCAGCTGTCTGTCTGCTCTGTAAAGCCCCTCTGTCCTTCCCTTGTCTTTCCACTTAGAGGCTACCATGTACACAAAACCTGTATGCAACCCCTGAAAGATGAGAATATGCAGCAACCTCATAAACCTTCTGTTACTAGCCATGCTGCCAATTAAACCCAGGTTACTGACATCACATACCTTTACATATCTTCTGATACCCATGCTAATATGGTATATTCTACTCTTATTAAAGAGAGGTTCCCTGTCAGCTTGTGGAATTCTAGGATACCTTCTCATATGAGATGCTAACTTTGTCTTCTTTGTTCTGGGCATTATTTTATAACTGCTTCTGCAGCATTTAAGCAAATTAGACTATGTAAGACCATAATTATGTTTTACTACTTGTTAAAGATATAGACACTGTTCAAGTTAACCTAGTTTTCTAGATGTATCACCATGTAAGTTTATATTTTTGTTGTCAACATCATGTGTTTTTTCTAACTCAGCTGATCTTTCTTGTGTTTTTTAGCTTTTATCTGTAATTCATTATCTCACATTTCCTTTAAGCTTGGGATCCTCATGACTGTTCATAAACTTCTTGGCCAAGCATTACAACATCGTGTAAATCTGTATGACATAACCTGTATTATACATTTGCTTGATGTGAATACTAATTGTTGTATCTGCCTAGTGGCTTGTTTTATGACTGAAAAGGGTCCTTGCACCAGTTCACTTACCTGGTTAACAAATTCAATCAAGAAAGAAAGAAAAACATGTAAATCAATAGATAAATGATTGTTCTACATTTTTCGAGTATTAACTGGTATTTACTGATTCTTACACCTTGTTAATTTACTTCTCACCTATAATATAGCAATAACCCACGTCTGGGTGTGGGTAATGCTGGATTTACCCACGGTTGGGTAAATACAGCATTACCCACACCCAGAAGTGGGTTATTGCTATTATACCATGACATTATTTAAGAAAATAAACTATTACTTTTCTTAAATAATGGCATAGTATAATGCCTGTTTGCTGCCCTTCCGCAGATGTCTGGCATCCACGGCAGTTCTGATGTACTGCGCGCCTGCACAGTACATCAGAGCTGTGGCAAAACAGCGGAGAAAGCAAGATCTCCGTTGCTTTTTTTTAGTGTTTCGCTATGTTAAATGGGTTTAACATAGCGAGACAGTTTTAAAATAAGCAACGGAGATGTCCGTTGCTTATTTTAAAACTGTCTCACTATGTTAAACTCATTTAACATAGCGAAACACTAAAAAAAAGCAACGGAGATCTTGCTTTCTCCGTTGCTTATTTTTTAAAACCTGTCTCGCTATGTTAAATGGATTTAGCATAGCGAGATGGCTTTAAAATAAGCAACGGAGATTTCCGTTGCTTATTTTAAAGCTGTCTCGCTATGTTAAACCCATTTAACATAGCGAGACAGTGTTTTAAAAAGAGAGTTATACTAATGGAAAAAAGTCCGGGCGACCGGACCTTTTTCCTTTAGTATAACTCGATTTACAATGGGCACCCTGGCCAATCAGTGTGCACGTTTTGGAATAATAATAGGGGGTCATGATATAATAAATGATAATCCCTGGGATTCAGCAAGCAGCCATGCAGGAATAAGTTATTCCTGCACAGCAGGGACCGTTTCTGTTCAGCATGGCAGTGCGTCATGCATATGTATAAAAGTGCGCTGCCATGCTCTAAAATGGACATGGTTCCATGTACAAGTGCAGGGGGTGTGTGTGAGAGCAGAGCTCTCACAATATACACACCCCCTGCACTCCGAAATTGCCTTTCAGCAATTTAAAATGAACGAGAATGCTCGTAACATCCCCAACCTGTCAGGATAACAAATCTGGTCAACAATCGTCCCTACCAAGACAAATGTTGTCAGAATAACAGAGGTAGCATAACCACATAGCGCACACCTCCCAACCTGTCAAAGTAAGGAATGTGGACAAAGTCAAAAGGGACAATCATCCCACAAAGCAGAAAAGTGATAGAATAACAGGTTCAGCATTAGCAGGGATACTCTGAAGGGTACAAATAAAATAACACAGCAACAATTTTTTTTTTATAAATGCAATAATGTTTAAGCATAGCTGCATGGTTGTACTCGTTTATTAGCTATGCTTAGTCCACCTTAAACAGCACAAGAAGTTAAATAGCAAGATACATCCAGCAAAAGCAGTATTTCAATAGTGTAGTGGTTAGAGCATACACTTTGCAAGCATCCATTCCCGATTCGATCCCCACTATAAACAATTTGCATTTTACATGTGAAAGCAGTGCATAAACATTTATTTTTATAATTAGCTACTAAATAATATATATTTGTTAACTAGAGTACTGTATTAGGTCCAGATGTGAGGTGCCAGTTTAATAAAGTTGTGAAACCCCCATATAAACACAATTGCCCCATACAGTATAGTCACACATGAATAAATGTAATGAAAGCACACTGGGGGACGTCAGGGACAGTAAACAAATTTATAATATGTAATGAATGATGAATCAATGCCATACAGCAGATAGTCTATAAAATGAAAAATAAGCAATGCTAAGCATTGCATAGCTCTGCTTACCAGTATTGTGTAAATATGACTGCTAAGCAATGAGTAGCCTAGCTAAGTGGATTTGCCCATCGGTAAGCAGTGCTGAACCTGTCCCTTTAAGCACTGCCAACCTTAGCAAAGCAGGTTTGCCCATAGCTTAGCTTAGCTCAGCATATTCAAAACCATCCAATCACGGCAAAGGGCAGGAAATCAACCGTATTTAAATCCCACAGACAGGAATACAGCTCATAAATGGTTGCAGCTTCCCACTGTAGGCAGTATGGCAGGAGTTGATGAGGTCATGTGCTGCCCTGCACAGAGCTGGGGCATACATGAGTCCAAGGTCATGGTAGGACTCCTGGTACAAAACCATGATGAGAGACTGTTGCAGGGCCAGTACCAAGGCTCCCAATATAAAGCAGAAGCCTAGGACCATCTCACCCATGATCTCACCAGTGCCACTCGTGTCCCTGGGACTGGTGAGCAGGTCCGGCACAACTATGCTGACTTGAAGCAGAAAAAGAGGGAGCTCTTGGATGAGTGGGTCCAAGAAGCAAGGCAGAGGGGTGATGTCCCAGCAGTGTGTAAGTACTCATACCAATAACTGTTTACTAATGTACAGCCTGTGTATATGATGGATAGGTGTGCCTAAATATTTCTCTATTTCTCTTACAGCTACAGCTGAGTGGGCTGTGAATCAGGAAGCCCATGCTAATAGGCTACAAATGCTGCATTGCGAGGCTGGTGAGTAACAATCCTGCTTGTAGTAGTCATACCAAATAAATATAAAGTAGTAGAAAGTCACCTGGCAGTATAAAAACTATGTATGGATTGTACTGAATAAATCAGACAATATGACAGTAATAGTCCCATATAGGTGATATTTAAATTTTATTTTATTTATTTATTTATTTAACATTTGTTGACCGGGACTGCCTGGTCATATTTAAATAAAACTGTAACTGCCTGGCAATAAAGCTCTAAATCCTGGACTGGTTGTGTTTACTCTGGTATTGTATGGCATTTATTGTTGCATTCTCTGAATAGTAATGTTGTGTTAACCACTGTTACCCACACTGTGCTACATAAAAAAAATGTCTAGGAATGTCTGTATAAGACTGTTGTAAGTACAAGATCAGATTGTACAACCAAGAGAGACTTAGATAGAAAACACTGAAGAGATAGAGAGCAATGTCCAAATAGCACACTCTGCTGAAACTTAAAATTGTTGTATTTTAGCAAACACAGCCATTGTTCAAATCCTGGGAGTGGTAGTAAGCTATATGCATAATCATACCTTCCAACTGTACAGATTTTTTCAGAATGTCCAGATAATTGTCTCATATTTTCTGCCTGTTCCTCTGTCCCCCTGGCAAATCAGTGGGGTGATCTCAGAAGTTTAGTCACTAAATAATGACATACATTTGATTTTCAGACCTCAAAACCTTCATAAAATATATATTAAAACAAATCTTGTCACTCTAGCAATTCTCCAAGTTTATGAGAGCAATATTGAAAATATGTCGCTATTTGTACCCCCATGTTGTCAAGCTTTGTCCAGAGTGTGTGCATTAAGAGATTGAGAGGTATGTGCATAATATTAACTCTGGATCTGGGAATATGTGTAGAAACTGTCAGGTAGTGTTAACAAACATTCCCTCCACAGGTCTGTCAGATAAGAAAACTGTGCCTGCCAATAAATATTTAAATCCTAGACTGGTAGTGTTTACTCTGGAATTGTATGGCCTGACATGTAGCATTCAGTAACATCTGATATCAGAATAGTACTGTTGTGTCAAACACTGTTTCTCATACTGTGATACATAAAAATATGTCTAGGAATGTCTGTATAAGACTGTTGTAATTACAAGGTCAGATTGTACAACCAAGAGAGACTTAGACAGAAAACACCGAAGGAATAGACAGCAATATCCAAACAGCACACTCTGCTGAAACTTAAATTGTTGTACTTTTTATCAGACTCAGCCATGGTTCAAATCCTGGGAGTGGTAGTAAGCTGTATGCATAATCATACCTCTCAACTGTACAGATTTTTTCAGAATGTCCAGATAATTGGCTCATATTTTCTGCCTGTTCCTCTGTCCCACTGGCAAATCAGTGGGATGATCTCAGAATTGTAGTCATAAAATAATGACATACATTTGAGTGTCAGTCCTCAAAACCTTCAGAAAATGTATATTAAAACAAATCCTGTCACTCTAGCAACTTTCCAAGTTTATGAGAGCAATATTCAAAATATGTCCCTATTTGTACCCCCATGTTGTCAAGCTTTGTCCAGAGTGTGTGCGTTAAGAGATTGAGAGGTATATGCATAATATTAAATTCAGAATCTGGGAATATGTGTAGAAACAGTCAGGTACTGTTAACAAACATTCCCTCCACAGGTCTACCAGGTAAGAGATGTAGAATTTAGTTACAAGACAGTTGTACACTGTGTACAAACATACCACTGCCCAAACCAAGGCCATAGGGTGTTGTAATAATATCTGTACCTTAACAATTAGAGCAATGATCATTAAAGTTGTGAGTACTGCAAGGATATATAAGTTGTTAATTGACATCTCTCCCCCCCCACACCATATCTGCAACAATAATCTAAATACACAAATCAATGGGTATGTTTGCACCAAATCTACTGTTGGGACATATGTCCTATTGTTGAATAAATATTGAAATGTGTTTCTATTAATGTTCCATGGTGACATACTATCATTGGTGGCCTGTTGCTATCAATGTAACCTGCATGCCATTGTAATGGCCACTGTGGTTCCATATATGCATGTGTTCTGTTTGCTATGCAACTGTTCCAAATCTGGTGTTTTGGGTTAATGGGAATATCTATGCATGCTGCTATAACTAATCCTGGATTGTGTTGACTATTACTAACCCACATATGTTTTAAAACTGCAACAGCATAGCACGTTTGGGAAGGCTGGTCCCAGCAGACTCACCTCTCCCACCTCATCTGGCCATGGCACCAGGCCCCAGCACATCTGGGACCCACCCTGGGACCTCCTCATCTGCTGGTCCTACACCACCTTCAGGTGGAACTGCCTCAGAGGATGGGGCTCATTCCCCTCCCTGGGAGTGGGCGTGGACAGGATCCTGTCACCCAAAGTCAGGTCAGGGACTGCTGCATAGCAAGCTCTGAAGAGAGTTTGGAGATCTGCTATGCTAGCTTAAAGGGTCAGCCTGCCCCTCCTGTTCAGCCCCCAGCACAGCCACCTTCAGGGCTGTGAAGGTGCAGTGGTGACTGCCCATGGGTGGGGACCTCAGTCCCACTATTTCCATTTGGGGGCTCATAGGCTTCCGATTTCCAAACACCCCTCTCCGTCCAAGGTGTTTACCCCCACATGTGTCATATACTGCCCATGTATGCTGTCTTGTCTGTCTTCCTACCCAAGTTTCCTACCTAAATATACCTACTATCCTTCCCCAACATCCCACTCTCACCTTAAAAAAAAAGGCAATCTGTTCCCAAAAAAAAAAATTTCACTCCATACATAGCTGTCCATAGGTTCATAGGTTCATAGGTTGGTACTAGGCTATCAGCCCTAGGGCCTATACAAGCCTAGCCATAGCAATTCCCTGGCTATTTCTTCCCACACTATTTACTTCCCTGGACCCCTGTCTAGCAGGGCAACTGACGTGATCCCCGGGGTGAATTTCCTTTCTCCCATCCAATCATCGAGGTTCCTTTTGAAGAGGACCAAAGAGGCACTCTGCTTCACATGTATGGGCAGTCTATTCCAGAGTCTGGGAAGTCTCTGGGTCAGGAACCTATCTGTCCAGCATGTTTTGTTTATTGTGATGAAAAGGTTTAGATCCCTGGAGCATGTGGCTCTGAGGGATTGGGATTTCTTTAAGTGTAGCATGTCCAACAGCTCTGGGTTTGACATGGCCTTATATGTTAAGCAGAGATCGCCTTGGAGTAGACGATATGCGACAGAGTATAGCTGGAGTTTTTTACGGCGGTCAGCATAGGGCATCTGCTTTAGACTTGTGATTCTTTTAGTGAGGTATTTCTGCAGCCTTTCCAGTTGTTGCAGATGTCTTAAGAGGTACATACCAAATGGGGCATTGTATTCTATAATGGGTCTAATGAGGGATGAGTACAGTGGGACAATGACCTCCTTTATTCTGGATGAAAAGCCCTTAGTGGTGAAGTGTGCCACATAGAAGTCTCTTATCACACTTTTGGTGTTTAGTGTACTGCCACCTATATGGTAATCCACGGGTACATGGTTTTTCCCAAAGGGGATAACTATACATTTCTTGGCATTGAGTTTGAGCCCATAGCTCTGGCACCAAGCATCTGTTTCTGTAAGGCCCTTTTGTAGAGTATCCACATCATTTGGGATTCAATAATGGCTCCCAGTTTACAGTCATCTGCGAACTTTGTTAGCCAGAGTCCCTTAGTGTTGGCCTGTACTTCAGAGAAGTAGATGTCAAACAAGAAAGGTCCCAGGACTGAACCCTGATATACTCCACTTGTCACTTGTCTGGAGCCGGATTTGGAGTCAGCTACTTTTACAGTGTGGGTTCTGTCAGTAAGCCAGTTGGCAACCCATCGAGTGACGTAGGGATTAATGGCCAGCTTAGTAAGTTTATCTATGATTCCAGAGTTGGGGATGATGTCAAAGGCCTTGGCGAGGTCCAGATAGGCTGTGTGGACTGCCTTACCCTCGTCCATGGCTCTGGAGACTGATTCGAAGAAGTCAATCAGGTTCAGGAGACAAGATCGGCCCTTCACGTATCCAAACTGGGTGGGGTCCAGTGTTTTAAGGTTGCCAATGTCTTTGTTTATAAGTTCCATGACAATATGTTCCATGGCCTTGCAGATCAGGCTCGTCAGACTGATGGGGTGGTAGCTCCCGGGATTCAAGGTGGATCCCCCCTTGTGGAGTGGGATAACTGTAGCTGTGTGCCACTCAGTGGGCATGAAGCCTGAGGTGAGGGCATGATTAAACATGTCACTTAGATGAGGTGCCAGTTCATTTTGTAGTTCATGTAGTACACAGCATGGGATGTCATCTGGTCCCATGGATGCTGTATTCTTAGCCTTGGAGAGTGCATTTTTTACCTGTGTGGCCATTATTTCTGGAATTTGGCAATCTTTTGGTATTGAGATGGGCCATTTAGGGGGTGAGAGGGGGTGAAGTTGGCACTGAATCGATCTGCCAGGATATTGGCAATATCCTTGGGATCAGTATATTTAATGCCATTCTGTTGTAGCTCAGAGCAGATCTGAGCATTGCCATTTAGATTCTTGACATAGCTATAGAATGCCTTGTGGTTGTCTTTGGAATCTTTGGCAATTTTATTTTCGTAACTAGCTTTGGAGAATTTTATTAGGGATCTCAGCTTCTTACTGAGGCTGGTAAGGAAGTTTTTTGCATCCTGGGATTTTCCTCTTTTCTGCAACAGTTCCTTCCTTTTGTTGTAAAATTTGTTTATGGCAGAGGACCACCAGATTGGCTTCCTTTTTTTGGAGGAGAGCATCTTGGTTCTATTTGGGATGGCATGATTCATGCATGAGTGGATGTGCTCATACAGTGCCTTAGTGTAGGACTCAGCAGTCGAACTTTCAATTCCCGTCTGCATAGGTGTCATGAAGTTTGTAACTTCTGACTTGAGTAGCATGAAGTTGGCTTTGGAGAAGTTTTTTATGGTGGTTTCCTTACTGGGGGGGTGGGGGTGGGATGTGGATGTTAAGGGTAATTAGCTTATGGTCTGACCTGACCAACGAGGGGGTGACGATAGGTGTGGAGCATCGATTTCCCATGTTGGTAATGACCAGGTCTAGGATACTGGATCCCCTGGTGGGACCATGGATTAGTTGATCAAGAGCATTGGAATTTATGAATTCCAAGAACCGTTGGGCAAAGGTGTTGGTACTTGAGTAGTTTTTCCAGCTAATGGCAGGGTAGTTGAAATCATCCAGTATTAGGGTGTTTGGTTGTATATTAATATTTTCCAGTATGTTTAAAAAGGTGTAGTGAGAATCTTGGGGCATGGTGGGGGATCTGTAGCAAGCTACAATTTGGATTAGAGTCTTACCTAGTGTTAGTTGCACCTGGAGAATTTCAGACGCATTGTGTTGGGCAACTAACCTGGTGGTGTGAATATCCTTGGTGAATATGGACACTCCTCCACCTTTAGTGTTTCAATCCTGGTTTGGTGGCTGAAAAGTGTGGTAAGAGTTGTAGCCTGGTATTGCAGGGGTGCTCGCTCTCTGGAGCCTTGAACCAGGTCTCACTTACTGCACAGATATTGATGTCCTCCATTTTTAGGAGTGCCTCGAGAGAGTGCATTTTGAGGTTTAGACTTCTAGCATTGAGTAGCATTACCTTCAGATTTTGCATGCTCGTACCTGTTAAAGGCACTATAGGGGTGGCAAGAACCTTAGCCAGTAACCTGAATCCCAGGGGTGACAGGTGCAGGCCATCTCTGGCCAAGCATCGTGGTTTGTCGATCATGTCGTCCCAGGCAGACAGATACTGGATCCCCTTTGACTGACACCAGAAGCTTAGCCAATTGTTGAAGTCAATCATTTTGTCCTTATATTGTGGTATAATTCTGGGTGAAGGCAGGATGCCACTCAGGGCTAGGGTCATACCTGCCTGGGCCACATGGTCCGAGGGCTCTTCCATGTCTCTTTTCATGTAGTCCAGGGAGGTACATGTCAAGTCATTCGCTCCAACATGGACAATGACAGAGTCATATTTGTACTTGTTGTGGAGTGACTTGAGTGCATGAGTTATGTGGTGGATCCTGGCACCCGACAGGCAGCTCACTGTAATTTTCTCCTTGTTCAGCCTGGTGAGTGGGACATCAGTATGCCTGACTATAGAGTCACCTATGACTAAAGTGTTAGGTACAATGTCTTGCCTTAGGGGCTGTTGCTTAGTGGCACACTGGTGTTGTGAGTTATGTGACACTTTGGTTGTGATTGGTGTTTGTTTGTGTTTCAGCTTTGAAGGTTCTTGTTGCTTGGCAGGTTACAGTTAAGGGCCTCTGCATATGTGGATTTAGTGTTGCTATGTGTGGGTTTTGTTGGTGTGAGTTTAGAAGGGCTATGTGTTGCTTGAAGTGTAGTGTGGGTGTTAACCTTCTCCTCTTGACTGTCTAGCACAATCTTGGGTGGAGAGAGCTTTGCTTCCACTTTGGTTATGTAAGTGCATCTCTCACAGGTTGTAGTGTTGGATGGCAGGAGGACAGGGTTGTCTGTGTAGATGAGGCAATTGCTGCATTGTCCCAGTATGCCCAGATTCACCAGGTGGACAGGAGAAATCAGTGGAAGCTGACCCTTGGACATGCTTGGTTTGGTGCTTTTTTGAAAAGTATAGGAGCTGTTTTCCCTTACCTTAGCCAGGTATTTTGCAATTATAGGTTGTTTAGTTCCATTTTGCACACGTGACCAGTGGACACATATAATCTGGTCTAATTGGCTTCAGAACACATTATTGTTGTCCTCACCCCTCTCTCAGGGGTTTGAGTGTCCAAATCTACTTCCACATTCAGTATATATGCACAGCTGTTGCTGTAGAAGAACTGGACAGCTATGGACCTCCCCTACACCCGTCCTGCACATCTCTAGCTACTTTCCCTATTATCTTTCCCTCTGCATGCCCTCTTTTTCACCACTTTCCTATCACTCCTTTTCTTTCTTTTCTTTTAAAGAAATTAGCAAGGGGGTAAGCACATTTAAGCAGTAGTAAGTGGGATTAAGCCTGTTTGCATGGTGCTAAGCAATGCCTACACAGGTTAAGCATTTTCAGGCTGTCTGTAAAATTATTTAACCAGAAGTTAGCATTGCTTAGCGCCACGCAAATCCATTTACAACTCCTTAAAAGTGCCTTAATCACTCTATATCCAACAGCCTTTGTTCTGCCCAGCAACAAAATAATCAGTCATTACAAGTCTCAAACCCAGGATCCAGTACACCATAGCCATTGTAATTTACCACCAAGCCATTTGAGCTGTACATAAATGTGATGTTTTCTCAAACATATCATGCAACACAGTCATACAACAGTATGGGAAAATGTATTTATATATGTAGCTGTATGTATGTGTGTGTGTGTGTGTGTGTGTGTGTGAGTGTGTGTGTGTGTGTGTGTGTGTGTGTGTGTGTGTGTGTGTGTGTGTGTGTGTGTGTGTGTGTGTGTGTACATATATGTATATATATATATATATATATATATATATATATATATATATATATATATTGGATTTGCACATTGGATCCACACTCTGAACCTCTCACTATAAAACATCTGACCAAAGGCACTGTTAATGGGGGTAAAGGGGCCCAAAATATGGATCTCTTGTAATTATTCCTTCCTCCAAATCTGAACTGATCTGCCTTGCAGCACAATAACCATCACTTACAAGTCTTGAACCCAGGACCCTGCACAACATAGCAACAGCAAGTTACCTGCAAGCCATCTCAACTGAAAGATGTCAGGATAATTTTTCTTGCATATTATCCAGAACAGTCTACCATAGGGAATGTACAATGTGGAAGCAATAGACATTCCAATGATACACACACACACACACACACATACATACACATATAAATATATAAATACTTATAGATATATATATAAAAAGAGTATATATAGAGGGTGCACAGCATATCAAACAGCCATTATTCCTACAGTTGCCACCTTTTCAAATGGCCAGTGTCTGATTATTTCCTACAAATGAAAATTATTGCATGAAACATACCCACACACAATGCAATGGACAGGACACCACAAACATGTTTGCATACATAGAATTGTTTATTTGTGCACTATTTCAGTTGTTTATGCCATTTCTTATAGCAGTTAAGTATTTGAAATACATAACTGATTAATGCAACTCTCAAACAAAACATATGATACAGTAATCTGCAAAACATAACATACTTTGCTGTCTAGGCTAAAGCCTTCAAGTAGTACAACAGTAAAAAACATACTTGCCTTGAAGATATGAATCAATCATCACTTAATTACAGATGTAGTTCAGCAGCCTCCAATTACACACTATACTCAACCCCTAAGGAGAAAAGTATTAGTTGTCACAATCTAAATGTATCTGTTACATAACAATACTTAACTTAAAATGTCACTATCACACTGACAAACAGAACTGTGTGTAAGACAGTAAGCTCTAGCCCACCACTGTTCCTATGGTGAAACGTATGAAAATGTACACCCATATACCCTAACATTTCTTATTACTGATATCCCTCACATGTTGTAACAGCCTAGGTTAAAAACATTTAATACCCCTCACTCATAAAATGTCTTACAAGGGCATATACCAGTGTTCTCCATACACTGACCTCCGGACTGTACAGGGTCACATGTGTTTTGTCCAGCTGTAGCCCTCATATATATGGACCCTACCACACAATTTGTGTGGGAGTCCACAATATCACTGGAAGGATAGCAGAAATGTCAGCACTAAATAATGATAGCCCATTACCTATCAACCTCTTACTGCATGAAATCTAGACAAAGCCTGGTATACAGGTGGAGTACAGAGGCTGAAACACAGGACCATATTTGAAATATTGCTGTTATACACTGTGAAAGTTGCTGGTTTTACAGGATTGGTTGCAACATACCCTTACTGAGGAATATGAAGTCAGAAACACAAATGGATGTTGCCATGTACTGATAGCAATCGACAGAGAGAATGGTACTGATATGTCAGGGACAAGACCTGCGTGGGGGACAGACAAAACATAGCAGCCAGTCCTCTGGCCATCGTGTGGATAGGCCCACAGTTGAGAGCTATGCAAACATAGACTGTATTCCATGCAAAACTAGCATGTACACACAAACCCTCTAAAACTAGCAGTATTCAATGCATATAACAGCAATACTCACACACTGTCCCTAGATCTGGAACTTTATACAAACACGTAGTTTGCCTCTGTCTGCAAGTCCTGTTATAAAAGGTATTGCTACCTGCTGTCTGTAACACTACTGCCCACACACAGGAAGGATGTCTTCCATACAGGAAAGGTAAAGGGACAATGCCCACATGATGTGGTCATTTATAGTAGTGGGTTGCCAAACACTGGCTATTGGAAGAACTACACAGCTGGCTGCATATAGTTAGCAAGTGGGTAACATCAATTGGTGCGGAGGCCATCACCTGATCATGAGTATCACCTACAAAAGCCATGCTGCAACCTATTCAAAACAGCTCGATCCCTGTAATGGAGAGATAGATAGGTAGATAGATAGATAGATAGATAGATAGATAGATAGATAGATAGATAGATAGATAGATAAAAAGAAATACTAAAAAACAAAAATAATACTAAAGAAACAGACAAACAAACAAGGAAGATATCTAACTGGTACACAGAAGAGGGCACAATAATAAAACAGGTATGTGAAACATGTCAGCATGTAATTGAATTTAGTACTTGGTCTATAATAATGGGATAGATGATGGTGAATGATTTATATGTGCTATCAAGACTTTCTGTAATGATGTCCTGCTGAACAACTGCTATGGACATAGCATCTGGCCCTGTGGGCAGTCGGCCATACCTGTCAACTGTGCAGATCTGCACAGAATGTCAAGATTTAAGCCATCATAGTGTTTGTTCTGTTCCTCAAAACATCTATATTGGTCTGGCAAATAGCTGAAGGTGGAAGTAATGAAGTCATGATAGACACATGAGCTTCAGACCTCACCGCCTTCAGAACAGTCATGGCAATGTGAAATGTATCATGCACAAACTTCATAGGTTTGTAATAGGCATATCTACGATCTGTCCCTATATATCCCCCCTAATGTTAGGCTTTGTCCACATGTGATGCTCTGTTTTGTAGCAAAACAGAACAGTTCAGCTGAGGGGAAGGAAGTTCAGAGGGTGGATCCGATGTCTGAATGCACTCCATTTTTATATATAAAATACACACACACACACACATATATATATATATATATATATATATATATATATATATATTTATTTATATATATATATATATATATATATATATATATATATATATATATATAGACATGTATGTCTACATATCTACAAACACACACACACACACACACACACACACACACATATATATATATATATATATATACACACATTTTTCCCTACTGTTGAATGACTGTGCTGCATGATATGTTAGAGAAAACATCACACATATCTGCAGCTCTGATGGCTTAGTGGCAAATTGCTGTGGCTATGGTGTGCAGGGTCCTGGGTTAGACACTTGCAAGGGCTGATCATTTTTTTGCTGGCCAGAAAAAGGGCTGTTGGATACAAAGTGATTAAGGGACTTTTAAGCAGTTGTAAGCAGGTGAGAAATGGACAGTTATGTATGGTGTGAAATTCTTTTTGGGAACAGATTGCCCTTTTTTGTTAAGGTGAGACTGGGATGTTGGGGAAGGATAGTAGGCATATTTGATGAGGTAGGTTGGATCGGAAGACAGACAAGACAGACAAGACAGCTGTATATGATACATGTGGGGGGCAAACACATTGGATGGGGAGGGGTGTTTGGAAATTGGAAGCCCATGAGCCCCCAAATGGGAACAGTGGGACTGAGGTCCCCACCCATGGACAGTCACCACTGCACCTTCACAGCCCTGAAGGTGGCTGTGCTGGGGGCGGAGCAGGAGGGGCAGGCTGACCCTCTAATTGTGCCATGAAGCCCTCAACCTGGTCAGCAGATCTCCCAATTCTCTGTGGAGCTCCCTATGCACCAGACCCTGGATCTGACTTCAGGTGACAGGATCCTGTCTGTGTCCACTCCTGGGGGGAGAACGAGCCCCATCCCCTGAGGCGGTTCCACCTGAAGGTAGTGCAGGACCAGCAGATGAGGAAGTCCCAGGGTGGGTCCCCAGATGTGTTGGGGCCCTTTGTCATGGCCAGATGAGGTGGGAGAGGTGGGTCCGCTGGGAACGGCCTTTCCAAACATGCTATTGTGTTGCAGTTTTAGAACATATGTGGGTTAGTAATAGTTAACACAATCCAGGATTAGTTATAACACCATGCATAGATATTCCCATTAACCCAAAACACCAGATTTGGAACAGTTGCATAGCAAACAGAACACATGCATATATGGAACCACAGTGGCCATTACAATGGCATGCAGGTTACATTGATAGCAACAGGCCACCAATGATAGTGTTTCAGCATAGAACATGAATAGAAACACATTTCAATATTTGTTGAACAATAGGATATATGTCCCAACAGTAGGTTTGGTGTAAACATACCCATTGATTTGTGCATTTAGATTATTGTTGCAGATATGGTGGGTGGGGGAGATGTCAATTAACAACTATTATATCCTTGCAGTATGAGGTCCTCTGACCTTTTTTCCTGTTTATGTCTTCCAGGTACAATGTCCTGTGAATGTCTCCCTGCTTATACTCCCCAGGGAATGATATTATCATAAACATTATTGTACTACATCACAGAACCCTCTTTGGATGCAGGGCTCATGATCAGCAGGAGAGGACCACCCTGTGGAATGAGCTCGTCCACAGAGTAAATTATATCGGCCTGCATAACCGCAGTTATGAGCAGGTGTGACATTGTTGCATTGATCTCATCTGCCAGACCCATCAGCGTGCTGCTACAGTTAGGAGGGACCAGCTAGCCACAGGTGTGGCTCATGCCATCCAGCCCCCACTGACACATGCTGAGGAGCTCCTCACCAGCTTTGGGGTACCTGCCCGCCGGCCAAGCCAAGAACCTGAAGATAGCATTGTGGAGGTGGGTGCTACCCACACAATGGATGAGGAGCATGCAGGTAAGGCCCATGGGCAAATTATTAGACCACTGTTGCTTATTCATCTTCATCTGTAAAGTATCTTCATGCATATGTCAGATAACATAGTCTGTTGCTGCAGTGTAGTAATGAACAGATGTGCATAATCTCTAGTATTGTGGGTTTGTACTGTTGATGTACTGAAATGCTGCTCCCACCCTGCACCAATGCCACAGGTGTTGCTACTGACATGACATCTCTCACACAACTATGTAGGTCCCTCTGGTATACAACTGGGGCAGCAGCCTGTAGCTGGTGAGTGTGGAGTTTTTTTGTTCAAGTTTGCCAATACACCAGCCATATTATGGCCATGGTATTTACCATACACACATTTAACACACCTACCCATAATGCATGCTGTACATGTTCACTTATTGTTGCTGTTAACTGCACTGCATCACAGTGGTCACCATGGTGGCATATCTGAAGGGTATGTAAGAGTCCTGCAGTACACCTAACAACCTGTTAGTGCAAGATGTGTGGACAGAGATGAACATAATGGTGGGACAAATGGCATACAGTAGGAACATGTCTGAAACACCCTTATACAGTGGCTACAACAGTGTATACACCACTATTATAATGGCAACTGTTACAGATCTACACAACGGCATACCACAATACCACATTCCACACCTTTTACAACCTGTAATGTGATCTTAACATGAGCAATGAATGTATAATATGGAATCCTATGTTAGGACAACAAATATGGGGAATACATACCTTAACCAACAATGGAAGCATATGTGTGCACACAGTCTAAATAACATATTGTGGAAGCAGCTTGTGAGGTACTGACAGCATTTACTCTTCTTGAGTACACACCTTCCATCAAGTACAGGGCCTCAATGCCACACCAAGTAATGGTCTGCTATCCAAGAAGCATGTCCATGACATTTGCCCACTCACCTGCAACAGAGGCAACCATGGCTTGCACACATCTTACAAACCATGGAATGGATCCCATATCCGAAAGGTAGCACTCAGGAGTGGGACAAGCAGCCTTAACTCACCATTGTATATACCATGGCAAACAGTTCAGACAGTCATGTATGTGACTGAAGTATGGGACAACATTAATGTAGAAAATAAACAGATGACCATCCAAGACAGATGACAACACATGCTGCAAACTGGTCATGGAGGCTGCCCACAAACATGCAGTAACACTGAGAGACTTGCAGGAATTTCTAGCAAGTACTGCCTGTGCAGTATCTGTGTTGACAATCACCTGGAATCTTCATAAGTGTGGCCTGTGGGTTAGGGTAATCAGATGGAAGAGTTGTTCCACAGGAAACATCATCCAAGGCTCTCTACATGTAGCATATGCATAACATAAAGTCTCCCAAAGGCATGCAATGCAATGTGTAATGGTGTACTAAGACCAAGGTTGAAACCTACAGACAGTATTAATAAAGATACATGTGGTGCACAAGAAACACCTCACTCCACCTCAGTGGTGCCAATGTACACCTTTAGGTTTGCTGTTCATTAGCAAGAACTAGGCCGGTAGACTTGGCGTTCTGAATTTGGAACACTACAAAATGACACTCATGTGTGGCCCATAGATGTCAAGCATCTGCAATAAGGCTGAGGATGGGGAGGGGTGTCATCCTGAAACACAACAGTGAACCGAAGCATACATCCAAAGCTCACTAAGAATGGTTGTATCTGAACACATTCAAGGTCATGAATTGTGCCAGACATAACCTTGACTCCACAGCAATAGTGAAGCACTGTGTGACCCCCAAGGGCTGTGCACATGACCTGACCTTGCAATCCGGCAGAGGTGGGGGACATTTGTAGGGCAGAGTGACCAAATAATGGCAAGTGAAGATGGGCCATGCTAGTATACCCCTTCCAGGAATAGTGACTGTTGTAGTTCACTTAACAGGTGCTACAACAAACCATCATGTTAAGGGTGTGCACACTTATGCAATCCACATATTGTATGCATCTCAATCAGCATCTGCACAACTAACACATTTGTTTGATACTGAGTTTGATTGCACAGGTCATATGTCACCTATCAGGTGTGTGTAATGTTAACATATGCAGTATTGTGGCCCCATTGCATTTCATGGAAGAGGCTGACATGTCAACAAGGGTGTGTACACTCCTCATAGCCACAGTAAGCTTTGATGGTTGCCAGTGTAATCAGATGTTATTGCTCATACATGCACTGCTGATCATGAGATCTGCAAATCAGAGGTCAGGCATTCACTATTGACATCTGTCCTCATATCATCCCAGGTATGTGTCAGACAAATACATAGGGGCTATGAGCAACAGAGCAAACATAACTGCCACACATATACACATTCAGCAATGGTATGTACTCTCGTGAGGTATGGTGCACAGTACATGACAGGGTGCTGAACAGGTGCACAGCAATACTGTGTACATGGGTGCAGTGTGTTCCAGGAGAAGGGACATCAACTTCTAACACAACTCATGCATCACAAAGATGTATAATGTTGGTAACAAGGATTGAGTATAGCTGCAGTGCATGCTATTGAGTGCCATATATCATGCATGTTGTCTGTTGGGTAATGAGAGGTCTGTGTAATATCTTTGTGCCACCTCACCTGTAATGTGTGTGTGTGTGCGTGTGTGTGTGTGTGTGTGTGTGTGTGTGTGTGTGTGTGTGTGTGTGTGTGTGTGCGTGTGTGTGTGTGTAGAGGTAGGCAATGATATACAGGTCATAAATTATGTTTTTTTCTTTTCCCTTCACAGGTGGCGAGGTGGGTCAGGGTCCCTCCTGCAGGCAAACTGATGTTAGTGTCCATACAGACTCTGAAAATGATGATAGATATGGAGAGGCACAGGCAAGGTTATCAGGGGCTGAAGCTGTGCCATCGGTTGATATCCCACTTTTATCCACCCCATCCCTGCACACAGTCACAATGCCTATACATACCCCATCACCAATGGCCGTAGATGAGGGACAGTTGGCGGGAGGTGGCATGGGACAGGACAGTGTGGTGACTATGGCAAGTGTGTCTGTACACAGCAGCCATAGCCAGATGACTGGCGAGGTACCACACAGAAAGATGTACAGGGGTGCTTGTAGGAGGGCTGCTGGCCATCATGCCCCTGGCAAAAGTGCAACAGTAGGTGTCACCAGATGCATGTTTTGGTCCATCATGAAGGCACAGGCATGTATGGAATGTTACAACAGACAGAGTTTAAGGCTCCAGAGGGCTACTCATTTTGCTGTACTTTTCAACATCCGTGATCTTGCAGGTGTCCACCATTATTTTGTATAAGTCCTGGATAGACGGTTGGGTGAGATGATGGGAATCCTTGACTGCGGTATCTGTGTTAGAGCATATGGTGGGAGTAGGGCGACAGCCATGTGGATGTAGGTTGGCAGCACCAACAAGTGGAGGTCTACATGGACATGCAACAAGTCACAGCCACTCCCATAGTGGCAGTACCAGCACCGGCACTGCAGGGGGGGGGGGTGCTGTCCATACCACAGCACAGCAGGCTACGTGCACGTGGTCCTGACCCATCCCAACAGGAAAGCAGATCCACTGGATATTTATCATTATCAGGGGAGAATACCAGATCTGGGCTTCTACCTGGTAGTGCCCATGGAACCCCTGACAGGCACAGTTCTCATGTCCATGGCTGAACACGGTGAACTGTACACCCTGCCTTGTATGGTCTGCAGCTGTCCAACAAGCCCCTGTATAGGGCAGCCACATGGCAGAACTGTGTGCATACATCAACACACACACACACATCACCAACACAGCTAGGGCACCTCCATACCTACACACACCACATCTGCACAGCCCAATTGATAAAGAGCCCCCTAAAACACACACATGATGTCAACCAAATGGCTCAAGCTAAGTCTCTGGCAAACCCACAACATACCCTGTTTATATGATGTTACCTGTGCCACATCCCTGTCATCCATTCCATCAATGCAGGGACATGCTAATGTGGTTCTGATGCACAGGGTAAATGTACTAAGGTTTGGTAATATAATGCTGTTTAACATGTTTTCAGATGGAAAGTTTAATGCTTACATGTCAGGATGTGTAGCTGTCCAGCCATGATGCATTATAGCTGTTATTAACACTGACTGATAGTGGTCTTCATAATGTATTCAGTTTGTGTTGTATGTGTCTGTGTCAGCAGGATGTTGGTCTGCTGATCTTTCCTACAAGGGGTATGGCACTGTGGTGACACATTGATTGTGACATATCCTGGGTACAGCTGAACACAAGTAACAAGTCTGTATAACAGTTACTGCATGTGCCACATGGCTGATAGGTCTGAGGGGTGTATACAGGTGAGTGCATGGTGGCTGATGTAAGCAGCTCTTCTGCAGTGACAATTGTAAATGTACTGGGTGGCACACACCAAATGTTTGTGAATAACACACACACACACACACACACACACACACACACACACACACACACACACACACACACACACACACACACACAGAGGCTTTGGTGTTGATGCAATACACAGAGAATGCTGTACACATGGATGTACTTAATTTTGCAGTGAAATCATTTTGGCCTATGTAATTCCACCAAGACAAAATAGGCAAAACGTCACATCAGTAAATAATCAGTCTGCCAGTTTAATGTCATTGACGGTGGTACTGGCAAGGTATATGTCCTCTTCCCCAATGTAGTGCAATCCTGGAGTTGATAAACATAGTTGTGCTGGTGTGCGTGGCACAGCCGTCCACTTTGGAGAATGTGGGATGGCATAGAACCACACATAACAACTACGTAACCTGTTAACATAAACTGTACAGTATTACAGCAGACTAAGTGGGGGGCTCACACAATAATAACCCCAATGAGGGTGGCTGTGCCCACAACATCCACACCCAACTATATATACCAACTCCAGTATTGCTGTACAGCTGTATAGTGGGGAAGAGAGCATTTACACATTTACTACTAATTTTGATAGAATGAATTTCCACAAGATGATTCCTTTGAAATCTTAGCATTTGCCAGTCAGTTCTCGGACAAATGTTCTCCTGGGACATGTATTTTCTGCAAACTGAAGTAGATCCCTTCAAATACATACACACTTACTTGGCAACACTGAGAGTAGAACCCCTACCAATGGTACTTATTACTACTAATGTGTTTGGCCTTAATTATACACACCACACAGCTTTTAGGATGAGATGTGTCTCGAGTTTCTTGTTAAGTGAAGAACTTCACCAGGCCTTGTACAGTATGGTAATGGGGGATGTACTGCATGTTAATGAACAATACATAGTATGACATACTGTCATATACACATTGACAAACACATAACAGTCATAGACACATCTGTGAGACCTGGGTTTATCAGTGCTAACTACCTTGTCAGTGAGTCTATTCTGTTACAGAGAATTTGCACACAACACATACATAATTGGGCTGGATAGTGTAATCAGTTACCTGTATGGTTGATGGTGACAGTGGTCCTCATACAGTGGACCTTGAGACATGTACTGGGGGTACCATGGT
The DNA here is from genome assembly GCF_019279795.1 of Protopterus annectens. Lineage (NCBI taxonomy): Eukaryota > Metazoa > Chordata > Ceratodontiformes > Protopteridae > Protopterus > Protopterus annectens. The sequence goes on along the minus strand of NC_056729.1, from coordinate 286,083,659 downwards.
GTAAGGACAGTATACCCAGAACCCACACCCCACACTGGATATTTTACTCACTGAAACCCATGATAATGCTCTGACATACCCACAATCACACATTGACCAGGACTGCAATACAACCCCTTGTCTAGCTAATCAGTGCTACTACAGGGATATGCATTTATTGCACATGCCACAGGGATAGTAGGGAGAGGGTTTGTCATGGCTCACCTAATGTCAGCAACATCACTATCCTTCATAATGTATGGCAAGGTGGTATTGTATTTGCAGAATGTGGCCTCTGAATGCTGTATCCTACAAATATACACACTCACACACATACACACACTTGCCAGGACTCAAGAGGGTAACACATACCTATCTACCCATTTGTACAACAGTGTTATGCTGGTACTGCAAGCTCCAGGTAACCCATAGGGTGAAGAGTATAACAAGGTACATTTAATGTCAATTACGGCAGCAGCCATTTCTAATTATGGCAGCAGGGGTGTAGTGGGTGAGAAGGTCCTCAGGGTATTATTAACTACAAGTTTACAAACACACACACACACACACACACACACACACACACACACAC
>NC_056729.1:285995588-286078088 GCF_019279795.1 Protopterus annectens | reverse complement strand
TACATGTTGAAGAGCTGTCCAAAGGTATCTTTGAAGGTGAGTAACATCAGCAACAGCACTTAGGCAGGGGTAAGGAGAGTGTAGTAAATGTGACTGTCCACAAAAGCAGGTGTCAATGAAGACACACGTACATTATCATAGTTGGCAGGATCAGGGTTAAAACTCCTAGTTTGCTACACTACAGTATTATGCAGTTATCGCAAGCACCACAGAGCTTATATGGCTGAAATATGGCCAAAGGGTTATTTAAAAGAGAATGACATCAGCAGACATGCTAAAGTAGGACAATGGGAGGTGTAGTGAGTGTGAATGTTTTCATAATCATTAATCCACACACACACACACACACACACATGCGCGCGCACACGCGCACACACACACACACACACACACACACACACTTGCCAGTACTGAGATGCATAGCTTCATTGCTTCACAGGTGTGTAGTAGGTGAATGGGCCTGAAGGCTGTACAAGGCTAGGCAAATGGAATATCCTGGCATCAGGCCATATGACAATAGTCTCCTGTGTGGCTTAGGGGTGTAGTCCCTGGAGTGGTCCCCAGAGGTGGGTATTGTATTCACCATCCACTCATCTGGATTACTATTGTGGGTGGCCAGTGATATGCACTGTTTCCCATGCATGTGATCTATATTCCATAACATGGACAGTGTCTGGGTTGTGCACATTTCCCACACGCATGTTCTTTGACATGTGGAAGTGTACTTGAGGTTTCTGGGGGGCATGTTGTGTGGACAGATTGTTATCTTCTGATGTAGCATTCCTGACCTCATTTGGTGAGACCTGGCTATGGAAGTGAGGTTATGCTTGCACCTACATTGACAGCGTGATACAGGTATTCAGTGGAGTTAGTGGCGTCTGTCCATACAGGGCATGTGTATAAGTCATGGTATTCCCTTTGTGGGTTATATTTGCAGACCCTACAGTTGTTGCAGGCATCCAGTGTGGAACATAGCAAAAGGGCCGCTGTAAGCATTTATTTGCCTACTGCAGGGATGGAACAGTGTACCATGTCCTTTTACTTGCTGGATAACACACACTCAGTCAGGAGATGTAACACATCACAGTACTTTCTGATGTCAGTAGCACTGTTGTGGTCAACAGGCATGTAGTCCACTGCAATCCCACCGTGGTTACTATCTGTGAGGCAATATGCAGGGAACTACCAATGTAGTGTTTGTTGTCTAGCCAAGTGTGTTTGTGTATAAGACATGGGTGGAGAGTGTTCTCTGAGTAATAGAAGGGTTGCCTAGATTGCTCACCAATCCATAATGTCACATGTAGGGCTATGGATTGTCTACACCAGCCTCTCTGGTTTTTGACATCATCTGTTGTCCTTGTAAGGTGGACATTGTGACATATACTAGATCCTCAATATACTAATTTAGCAAAACCCACCCCAGAATGGATCCTGCTATTACATAATCACAGCAACCTCCACCCAGGATACTGATGACAGACACACACAAACACACCTGACAGTACTGAGATTCAAACCCCTACCTAGCTATGTATTGCTACTATGGTATACCGCATTTATCACGTGCACCATGGGGCTTATAGGATGGATGTTGTCCAAAGGTACTTCTAAGGTGAGGAACATCACCAGCCCTTGTAAATGCTGGTATTGGTTGATGTAGTGGGTGAGAGATCCCAAAAATAATTTTACCCTAAACACACATTTATGTTTGCCAGGGGTGTGTTTCAAACCGCTATCTAACAATCTTTATGGACCATTATGTTATGCATTTACCACAAAGCACCACTGACTTAGGGTTGGAAACAGGTACTTCTAAGGTGGATGATATCTGCAAGACTGCTAAAGTTAGGCTCTGAGATGCGTACTGGGTGCAAATGGGGCCAAAATCTTTGAGGTACACACATACAAATACTTGCCACACATGAGATTCAAACCCATACCTATGTAGTTACTGCTACAATATTTTTCAACATTTACGGCACGTGCCATGAAGTTTATATGTTGGAAAGCTCTCCACAGGTATCTTTGAAGGTGAATAACATAAGCAGCAGTGCTAAAGGAGGGGTAAGGGGAGAGTAGTAAGTGTGAATGTCCATAATATCAGGTATCATCAAGGACACACACACTCTCTCACACACACACACAGTTTCAAAGTTGCCATGTCTGGGATTAAAACTCCTACCTAGCTAGTATGTTACACTATAGCATTACGCAGTTATCACACATACCACAGAGCTTAGAGAGCTAGTCCTTGTCCAAAGGGTTATTTCATGGTGACTGACATCAGCATGAGTGCTAACATGGGCAATGGGAAGTGCAGTGTGTGTGAATGGGCCATAAACCATTCCTCTGGAAACACACACAACACAGGACTGGGTATACAAATGCTAGATGAATACTGATTTGTACTGTCATGTTACACAGTTATCACAAGCACCACAGACACTATAGGGCTGAGGGCTACCAAAAGCAATCTCTACAGTGATTGATATCGGCACATCATGTGATATTGGCCAATTGGATGTATGGTGGGTGGGATAGGCCTCATGATGGAAATCTCTCTGTCACTGTCTGTCTCTCTGTTCCCCACATCTGTGTGTGTGTGTATGTTTGACATATTATAGTGTGTGGGCCTTGGATATGTGTGAGTATTCCTATCCAATGTATGTGTAAATCATGAATGGTGTACAATGTGGTGTGTGTGCACAGACATCTGCGACTGACAGTTATGTATAGTCCACTGTTGTTGTCAGACATGGTCTTCATTTCTCTAAGTATAGGAGCATGCCCAGTATGACCTTCTGTACTGAGTGTGTGAATCCATTCCAGGCAGATTGTACTCCAGTCCAGGTTTTGGTGTTCTACACCTATAGCTAGCAACCTGTTTCTGCAGGATATCTGTAGATAGGTTGACAATATGGAGTCAGAATGGGAGAAATATAGTGGGATACTGTAATTATTGTGTCTGTGTTGCTTGTGTTACATGGTTGGTGTTAGCAGAGATATTCAGACATATGTACTGTTTTACACTGTGTTGTATTATGTCATCAACTACTGACAGATATACTTATTTGCTCACAGTTATTTCCTGGGAAATACAAGATGAATGAAGCTGTGTCCAGTATTGGGGTCTGCAGCCTACATATTCTTTCACACTCTTGACATTTTGGAGGGGTATCTGCAGACACTTGCTGATGGGTCTGAGTAAATGGTCCAGCACCTTGGTACTGTGATGGCTGAGGATCCCTTGTCTGCACATATATCGACGTAACAGAATGGCCATATCCTGCTGTGGCCATACCTCTCAGCTGTACAGATTCACCCAGGTTACCCAGAGACAGGGGTCATATATCTGGTCAGTTCCCCTTCGTATTGTGGTTTACAAGCAGGTTTGTAGCCACCCATTACTGGATTTGCAGGCAGGGGTAGTATGGGCACACATCAGAGCTTCAGACTTCACACACTCCATGACATCCATGCTTCTACACCCCCCACTCTGTTATTCTATCCTCTTCCTAACATTATGCGAGCGAGATCTGAGAAGTATCCCTATAGTTGTCCATTCATCCCAGCAGTATTTAGGGACTGGTCCACAGTTCACGCAGTAGGACATGGTGGGCATGCTACTGGGATCTGTCAACATGGCCTTGCATTTGTGTTCTGTGGACTGTGTTATGTTGTTAGTTGGGACCCCACGAGATGACATACACTGGCAGCATGGGTGAGGCACAGACCTTTGACAGAGGACTGTAGGGCATTTGGCAGTGATGCAGGCCATCTGTAGCAGGCCACTGCATTCTGTCACTCCTACATTCTCAGGCTGCAAGCCACTGGATTCCCCTAGGGTGACAGGGTAAGTGTGTGAGGCCTTAATGGCAACAGTTCCTGTCAATATTAATCCATTGGTCTGGATGCTTGCAGGGTGCTGCTTACAGATAGGGACACACCTGCATGGGACACCTCTTCAGCATGCTGCATTCTGTGGGTATTCCCATACAGAAGTGGGGGTCATACTGTACTCATTCCCAACAGCAGGGATATGACCTGTGATAAACCTGTAGCTGATGGTGGGGTGAGCTGAGTGCATGTGTGATATGGAAGCTTCTTGCAGCTGATTCACAGATATACCTGGGACAGTCCCCTTATGCTGCCTTTTGCAGGGATATAGGCAATCTCTCATTACTTCATACCTGTGCCTTTTGTGGTCTGCCATTGATTGACAAGACTACATCAGTATTCCATACTACATAGACAACTAATGTGCTGCTAACCTGTATGCATAATTCCAAAGGTGTGCCCATTTGACAGTAACATTTTATACATTCTCTGTCTAAGGTATTTCCACCTGTATAATGTGTGTATGTCTGGGCCCAAATTCATGGCATGTCCATATTTCAGATGGTGACAGATATTGGCATCTGGACAGTGAGTATGGATGACTGCTGAATTGGGTATTGCTGGGTATTGCCGAGTTTCAGACTTCACACACTCCATGACGTCCATGCTTCTACACCCCCCACTCTGTTATTCTATCCTCTTCCTAACATTATGCAAGCGAGATCTGAGAAGTATCCCTATAGTTCTCCCTTCATCTCAGCAGTATTTAGGGACTGGTCCACAGTTCATGCAGTAGGACATGGTGGGCTTGCTACTGTGATTTTTCAACATGGCCTTGCATTTGTGTTATGTGGACTGTGTTATGTTGTTAGTTGGGACCTCATGAGATGACATACATTGGCAGTATGGGTGAGGCACAGGCCTTTGACAGAGGACTGTAGGGTATTTGGTAGTGATGCAGGCCATCTGTAGCAGGCCAGTGCATTCTGTCACTCCTACATTCTCAGGCTGCAAGCCACTGAATTCCCCTGGGGTGAAAGGGTAAGTGTGCGAGGTCTTAATGGCAACAGTTCCTGTTAATATTAATCCATTGGTCTGGATGCTTGCAGGGTGCTGCTTACAAATAGGGACACACCTGCATGGGACACCTCTTCAGCATGCTGCATTCTGTGGGTATTCCCATACAGAAGTACGGGTCATACTGTGCTCATTCCCAACAGCAGGGATATGACCTGTGATGAATCTGTGGCTGATGGTGGGGTGAGCTGAGTACATGTGTGATATGGAAGTTTCTTGCAGCTGACTCACATATATACCTGGGACATTCCCCTTATGCTGCCTTGTGCAGGGATATAGGCAATCTCTCATTACTTCATACCTGTGTCTTTCGTGGTCTGCCAGTGATTGACAAGACTACATCAGTATTCCATACTACATAGACAACTAATGTGCTGCTAACCTGTATGTACAATTCCAAAGGTGTGCCCATTTGACAGTAACATTTTATACATTCTCTGTCTAGGTTATTTCCACCTGTATAATGTGTGTATGTCTGGGCCCAAATTCATGGCATGTCCATCTTTCAGATGGTGACAGATATTGACATCTGGACAGTGAGTATGGATGACTGCTGACATGGGTATTGCTGAGAAGCATTGTGGTTGGCACTGCAGTTGTCGGAACATGGTCCTGTCATCAACAGTGCTGGCCATAGGCCACCAAGACACAACTCTTGATGCCTACATGCTGACCACTTCCACACAATATTGAACACACAACAACCTAACACACAGACCCCTGCATATTGTACACATGCAACAATCTATCCTGTAAATTGGGCCAGCTCAGGTAATCTGTGCTCCACTGTTATTAAACCCATACATACATGTTACTGCATTTCTACATAGGATTGTCGGGGGGGGGGGGCACACCTGACAACTGTAAACATTTGCTATGACTGTACTGGTATTTCAGGTACTCTGTTGTCTTCCATTTCGTTTTGTATTCTGACCTGTCTTGCAGACTAGAGGCATATCTGTAGAGTATGTATCTTAAGTTTTATTGACCTACATTTCAGTTTCAGACTTCTTACCCTTCAGAACTAACATACAACTGCCAGACCTGTTGTAGTCTGTCTGTATAGGTCTGGAGGGGAGCTGTTCTCCATTGCCATCAATTGGACCTTAGCACAGCCTTTCTTTATGGTCATCTACACCTGTCCTGCTGGCTGAGGCTGGTGTTGGGTATGTGAGCCTCACTGACATGCATATGTGTGTCCTTTGGACACACATTTGGGCCACCACATGTACTGTAGTGGGATTTGTCAACTACCTACTTTTTTGACACCAGTATTTGTTATGGATTTCATGCTGCCCATATAGGTGTCCACTATCTACTGCCATCCCATTCAGCCACCTGATTCCCTTGCATGCTCACATCCATACCATAGATACAACTAGCATACTACTCTAGTCAGCAATTTATAGGAAGAGTGACTTACCTTGTGGCTGTGCCAGTATTGAGGATGGTGCTGGAGGGCTGACTGTTGGATGCACATAGTACACTCCCTGTACATGGTAAAGCACAGGTAGTGTCATGTTTGGCATCCCTTTCACTGTATGTGCGAGTCAGAGAGAGGTGTCATTCCCTGGATCCCTATCATGTCAGTGTATATGCGTTGCCTCTTTGCCAAAGCCTGGGCATACTGGGCATGCCTCCTTCTGCCTACATGGGCAGGCTCAGGTTGTTCCTCCTCCGAGTCCCTCTGTGCCTATGATGGCCTTGGCAATGGTGGTGGGGGGGTGGCTGTGTGGCCCTGCCTCATGCTGTTCCTGCTGCAGCTGTTTCCACAGGATCATATTGTGTAGCATGGAACATACAATGAAAATCTGTGTACACGTAGCTGGAGAGTACTGCAAGGCTCCACGGGATATGTCCAGGCACTGGAACCATGACTTGAACATCCCAAATACATGCTCTATTATGATTTCTGGTTTGTGCGTGTGCCTCATTATGGCATTCTTGTTCAGGTGTGTGTGCATTTCTGATGGGTGTCATCAGCCACGGCTCCAGTGCATAACCAGCATTCACCCAGTTAGGTGGCCATATGGGATATCCCTACTGGCAAATTTCTGGTACAGCTGTGTCATATGCCAGATGTGGGAGTCGTGATAGCTTCCAGGGCTGCCAGCACACACATTCAAGATAATGCCCTGGGCATCGCACATGACCTGGCAGTTGATGGAGGGGAAGCCCTTGTGGTTTATGTAGACCCTACCTTGCTCACCGGGTGGTACTTTGATGTGTATATGCATGTGCAGTCTATAGCACTCACTACCTGCTATTTGGTGGAAGAGATGCATATTGCTGGTCAATGCCTCATGGGTGTTGAAGAAATATATGTGCTCACTGGCATGTGCTGACATGGCATCCAGGAACTAGTGGGGAACCCTGAATGCTGATGCCTGTGAGATCCCCATGATATCTCCAGTCGGCCTTTGGAAGATACTTGTGGCTAGTATTCTTAACCCTACACATACCTTGGTATCCACTGAGATGGGTTCCCCTCTGCTGGTCCTGTGTGTGAGGCGTGGCCAGCACAGCTCAACAATTTGCTGTAGGAGGTCCCTGTCCACCCTATAGCACTCCACTATCTCCAGCTCATGTAGCCCCTAGTAGGTTACCCTGGGTCTGTACACTCTTCTCCTTCTCCTCACTGTGGGTTGGTCATCAGCATTCACATCCTCACCATCCTCAGTCTCTTCCACATATTGATGTATGAGAGCAACAGCAGTCCCTAACATTTTGTTAGTTTTGTCAGGTAAAATTTCCCCGTCTGTGTACACCAGTGGTGTAGAGTTTGTGGGAAAAAACAGAGTGAGAGGTGTTTGCATAGTTTATAGTAGTGTGCTGGGCTGGGCTGCTGCCTGTGTAATTGGCTGATTCTGATACATTTCACCTGCTAGCTATGCTAGTTCTCCTTGACTGCCTTACTACTGCTGTTTTTCCTTCCCATTGCCTTCCCATTTAAGCCCCAAGGCACGTCACGCATACCCAGTGCTCAGATGTGAACAGAGCTGCTATTTCCTGTTTTTTTTTTTTTTTAAAACCTGGTGCGTGACGCGCACACGTGTTTAGGCAATGTAAACACTGCTAGGCAGCCTCAGACACACCTCCCTTCCTTAGCTGTGCTTAGCTAAGGACAAACACGGGCCACAGAGCTCCAATAAGCTTACAACATGCATGACACTCCCCCTTATGAGGTCATCTACCTCTAATACTTATACCGTGGTGTTGCTGCACCTACACGGTTGGGCGTTGGGTGCAAGCTAGCACTGAGTGGAAATTTGTGATTCAGTATCAGTTCCCTCATTTGCATAAAACAGAATGCTAATTCATAGTTACCTCACTCACACTGAGCATTCCCCCTTAGCAACCAGTATTCCCTGGTATTGTTGTCTTATGCATGCCATTGACTATCATGGCAAAATGCTGATTTGGGTTTAAAAGCTTATTTCCAACTTTTTCCTTATTTTCGGGCCAATCCCATTTGCGCACCACTGCCCTACGCTTAAACGGCCAACATCAGCCAAAAAAAAGTTATTTTTTATGATTTTGCAACTATTTCCCATGCCAATGGCCATATATTTGGCCATTGGCATGCCTACTACATTGAATACATGCTTTCTTTTGAGCTGTCTTGCCTCCGTTTTGTGATTTGCAGAAATGTATTCGGTTAATAACCGAATACATTTCTGCAGGTTACACTATTCCTGGACAGATGTCTGCCTGCTTCCTGGATTGCTAATTCACCACATTTGCATGGTTTTCACCAGCAAATGAGGTAATTAGCATACAGGAGCTGTGTCCATGCAGGAATAGTGTAGGATCGCTCATGCACATCCTGGGAGCTTGTTCCTGGATTGCTCGTCAGCCATATTGCATTTAGAAGTGCTTGCACTATTCCTGCACATAATGCAGAGCTTGCTGAATCCCAAAGAACATTTTTATTTCCTAGTTTCTGTGGTATCTCAGCTATATTTCTTAGATAAATTTTTGTCCGATGCATGGAGATCTGGATTGTTCAGCCCTGGATACCCTGTCCCCTAGCTACCTTTCCACCCCATGCTAGGTGTCCTTATATATTTTCAGCTGCCAATCCCATTCAAGCGCTAACCAATCAGATCAGTATTTATTTATTAATTTATTTATTTTCATTTGTTAGCTGGTATAGAACACTGTTTGCAAATAACTAATTTCAATCTCTGTCCAGGAGAAAATTTTACAGAAGGAAAATAATTTAACAATTACAAATATAATGAAAATACAACATTTGAGAAGATAGAAAGCTGAGATGGTATAAATATATGGAATACAGCCATTCAGCTGCTAGAAATGCTAGTTTGGCATTTAACGCCAAGTCACTTCAAGATAGTGCACTGCTACTAACCCTGTGGTTAGCATGCTACAAATAATGCTTCACATGCACTGTTTTTTGAATACTGCTCCCCTCAGATTCACTTAGCCCAAATATGCTATACAATATTGTAAATGTCTGTGGCTATACCTGTTACTCCATTCTGTTTCAAAGAAGAATAACTTAATAACATTTCTATAGCCAAATCATGCAATACACAACCCTATGATATAAAAACAAAGTTTTCCTGTATAAAAATCAGATGCTTTTTCCTTAGCTACTATGCTCCATGTCCAATCTCTCTCTTTTAATTTATGGTGATGCACATCCCAACCCAGGTCCCATGCCACAAAATTACACTGTTGATCCCACACAAGATTTAAGGTGAGAGTAAAGGGACTAAAAGTGAATATATGTTTTAGTACAAAAGTATGGGAAACAGCTTCATAATTGGCTTGTCCTGTACTAACAAGATAAGCTAATGGACACTGGGACACAGCTAAAGCTTGCAGATACAGATAATACGTGAACTGTTCCTGTGAAAGACAAGCCTCATAAAGGAGCTGACAGAGTTGCCATACTATACAAGGAAAAATGTATCTGCTTTCTCCCTTAGAACCAGATATCAAGTTTTAAAAAAATAAATCTGAACTAATTACTGTCAAAAGTAGTGATGCTAAACTGTTAGCCATTGTTTATATTTACATATCCCAGGCATTACATAGCTGATTAACCCTTGTACTGACTTTAGTATAAATTACCTCTGAACTTCTCTTGAGTAACTACACTGACTGCAAGCTATCCTGTGATACTTTAGTCATCCTTCACTTCAATTATATGGTGTCACTCAGATTATCTCTCTTACAACTTGTACTGATAAAACTCTGGCAAAGAGTTCACCTTTTACTGGATTCTTGTTCCCTCAGTAGAAAAAAAAACACATACATCAAACCAGTATGTCATGTCTGACATTATAAATGAGCATCTACCAAAATGTATTTTCTGGAATCTCACAAAACTTGCATTGGACAAAGAGATTCTTTAACTCATGTGTTACAAGAAACTGCAATAAGACTTCTTTAAACCTTACTTTAAGTATAATAAATTAGTCTCTCAAGAGTAATGTCTTTCTTAATGAACCTGCATCTAAAAATATTGAACAACTTTTTTCTTATCAGAAGTACCTGTACAAGAGTTATTACCATTCATTGGATTACAGCTGTTATCGAAAGGATGATGGACAACAGTGGTCATCCTATAGGCAACTTATTACAAAACAAAAATGGCTACTGATATCAATAAATTTTGCCTTGAGCATAATAAAGTGCAAAATGACATTTTCTAGTAAACAATCATATAAAAATAGCCAACTAAAGCAACAAAATGTAAATCCTAAAAAAATCTGGGAAGGCAGTGATTGATTCCATCAACCTGGTCATATTTACATCCTTTCACCATTTCTTCAACTTAATTATGATACAATTCCAGAAAGCTTCATCAACTCTTTTCATGACAATAGTGTCAAACGACCTTAATGTGAACATCAATATGACTTCTAGACATTTTAAAGCTTGCCTTTCTGCACAGACTGTATGCATCAGTATAATATTCAAACTGCTCAAAAAACTCAAATCTGACTTAACTGCCTTGGATAATCTTCTATCTGATGTCCTAAAGTTTACAACATGACCTGTCTCATATACAGTCACAATTCTAATTAACAGGGTCATCAAGGAAGGTGACAATCTGACCTTTGGGAAACAAGCCTTTATTGTTTCTCTACACAAGATTTGGTCAATTAATTTCACTAAAATTGAATCCAAAGAAAAGTCTGCAAGGAAAAAAAAGCTGTTAAAACATTTAATATGAACAAATACACAGTGTAAGAGTTTTAACTTGGAAAGGACTTCTTCAAACTGATTGCAGTAAAACACCAATTCTTATAAAGGAATAAAAAAGTCACATGACATAAAACAGCAATCAATGTTTCAATACTTTGTTCCTCAATACAGCCTTAAAGTTAATACTATCATTTATGCCCAGAGGGGTGCAGGCCTCAAGATTTGCCTGCCAAAAATACTGTTTATTGTCCAAAATATCCCCAATAGTATCACCTTTTTAGTCATCAACTTGCTCTAACTCACTTCTATAATCACCCAGTTGCCCTTGCTTACCTCAGACCATCATGTAGAGGAAATCCATTTAGAAACTCAAAGCTTTGGTAAGCCATTTTTGTTACTGTAGCAAAGTCTACTAACAAACAAGGTGACAGTCGGCAATGAAAAATTATAAATGGACTACCATTCAGAACGAGGTGTGACCCCAGCAAATATTCATTTAAGTACTTATTAAATGTTTATTTCAAATGTAACTGGATCTGTACTTGTGGTATAAATCACGTAATGTCATCTCTGTACCCCTACCCTCACCTGTATAAACTCCCTTCTTATTCCTTTTGACTAGTGACTTATCATGAGCTGGTACTTTTTAAATTCTTCTTGTACATATCCACACTATGTACAATACCAAAACAAAAACAGAATATTAAGTCAATTAAAATAACCACACTATGTACAATACCAAAAAAAACAGGATATTATGTCAATTAAAATATCCACACCATGTACGATACCAAAAAAAAAAAAAAAACAGAATACTAAGTCAATTAAAATATCCATATTATATACAATACCAATAAAACAGAATATTATATCAATTAAAATATCAACACTATGTATGATACCAAAAAACAGAATATTATGTCAATTAAAATATCCACACTATGTATGACACCAAAAAAAAAAAAACAGAATATTATGTCAATTAAAATATCCACACTATGTACAATACCAAAAAAAACAAGATATTATGTCAATTAAAATATCCATACTATGTATGATACCAAAAAAACTGAATTATGTCAATTAAAATATCCACACTATATACAATAACAAAAAACAGAATATTATGTCAGTTAAAATATCCACATTATATACATTACCAAGAAACAGAATATTACGTCAATCAAAATATCCACACCATATACGATACCAAAAAAACGGAATACTAAGTCAATTAAAATATCCATATTATATATGATATCAAAAAACAGAATATTATATCAATTAAAATATCCACACTATGTACGATACCAAAAAACAGAATATTATGTCAATTAAAATATACACACTATGTATGATACCAAAAAACAGAATATTATGTCAATTAAAATATACACACTATGTATGATACCAAAAATGAAATAGAATATTGTGTCAATTAAAATATCCACACTATGTACAATACCAAAAATCAGGATATTATGTCAATTAAAATATCCACACTATGTACGATGCCAAAAAACAGAATATTATGTCAATTAAAATATCTACACTATATACGATACCAAAAAACAGAATATTATATCAATTAAAATATCCACACTATGTACAATACCAAAACACAGGATATTATGTCAATTAAAATATCCACACAGTGTACGATACCAAAAAAAAAAACAGAATTATGTCAATTAAAATACCCATACTATATACAATAACAAAAAAAACAGAATATTATGTCAATTAAAATATCCACACTATGTATGATACCAAAAAACAGAATATTATGTCAATTAAAATATCCATACTATGTACGATAACAAAAAACAGAATATTATGTCAATTAAAATATCCATACTATATACAATAACAAAAAATAGAATATTATGTCAATTAAAATATCCACACTATATACAATACCAAGAAACAGAATATTATGTCATTTAAAATATTCACACTATGTATGATACCAAAAAACAGAATATTATGTCAATTAAAATATCCATACTATGTACGATAACAAAAACAGTATATTATGTCAATTAAAATATCCATACTATATACAATAACAAAAAATAGAATATTATGTCAATTAAAATATCCATACTATATACAATACCAAGAAACAGACTATGTCATTTAAAATATTCACACTATATACGATACCAAAAAACAGAATATTATGCCAATTAAAATATACACACTATGTATGATACCAAAAAACAAATATTATACCAATTAAAATATATACACTATGTACGGTACTAAAAAACAGAGTATTATGTCAATTAAATTCAGTTAATCTGTCAGTCCCATAATGTCCAAACACAATTTAACTCTACTTTTTTAATCTGATAAAAACTGCATATGTTTCTCTTTTATAATAATTGTAATGTCTATGTATTTCATATTATTGTAGTTGGTTGCTTGGAGATTTTTCTTAGGGACTCCAGTGAAAACAAGTCATCCCAGTTGGATATTCCCAATTAATAAATGTAAATAAATAAACAGTGGCCATGCTAGTGTCCAGTGTTTTAACTGGTATACAAAAAGAAACAATGTATTTATCTCTTTTCATCTGTTGTGCATCAATCTTTATTTTTCATCCTTGTTCCATTTTGTTAACTAGATAGGCCAAAGACTTTGTCTTTGTCTTTAGGGGGTTGCTAAGGACATGAGGAATTTTAAATGACTTGGTTAGGGTCACAAAGTATAAAAACAAGAGCATATCAATTTGAAAACCAAGTCTCTGTCTTACCAACCTAGCACCTTACCCACTAGAGACAGGTCATTAATATTAATAGAACAGAAAACTCTTCTCCAAAACAAAGCCTTATTCTTAGACTCTGATGTCTCAGAGGTATTGCAGAAAGTAAGGATATAGCAAAACTTTTAACCCATGATAAAAAGGATAACAATTGCTATATTATGTTCAATTTAGCTCACATAAACATCCTGGTATAACTAAGATTTTTACCATGTCAGACTTATATGTGACACAAATACGCAAAAAGATGAAACCAATGCATGAATTCAGTTGCAGATGAGCTCAGCAGAATGGTAGGGCTAGTTTATTCTCACCCAAACATCAAAAGTCACTGGGTAAGTTAATAAATAAGAGGAGCTGGCACAATGGGGCAAATTACAGCAACACTTGAAGGAGAACTTAAATAAACCAGGGAAAATGCACACACCTGTTGGCAAGCCAGTTTATTTTTATATTAAAAAATGCAATCATCATGTCTGAGAAACTAAAGGCATATAGGCACATTATATACAATGCAGTGTATGGCACTGCTTGGGTTGGCTGGAGACTTTAATAAAGTGTTTTTGTCGTTGTTGTTGTTGTTCATTTGTTTGTTTAGAGTGGAAAGAGGATAATTATGCTGAAAAACCTGGATGTTCTCTGTTTTTACAAACATTCAACCCACCAGTTTTATTTTCAATGAACTTCACTCATTCAGATGAGGAAACAGTAAGTGAAAACCCCTGACCTCTTGTGGTTTGAAAAGCACCATTTCTTAAACTATAAAGGGTTTATACATCCTTAATGGTAAGGACATACACCACTGAAATAACTGGCAACATTTAGTCTAAAGATTATGTTTCTCTGATGTCTTGTTATTGAATTCAAGGAACTAGAATGATTTCTGTAAGCATGAAATATTATAATTGTTTTGGGTAGCTGACTATGGGAGACCTTCACCAGTATGCAATGTCATTAAATTCCCAGTTAAGGATGGTTTGTATTCTTCATTGTGAGAAATTGCAGTAAAATGCAATTAATCATGTATGTACATATAGTTCTACATTATAGAATGATTTTTTATATTATAAGGCTAATTGTATAGTTTTATTGCCTTCATGTTGCAGTTTTAAGTCTGTTATGTGATCATAAATGTCAGCACATTATTGTAGGGCAGCTTGATCTATGGTATTGCATTTAGCCATCTGTCCACAAGCACCACTGCATTAGGGTCTGTTTCAGGCTGTTTGAAAGTTTTCTGATCCCTGCATAGATAGAACTGAAAGATCTACTACTATAAGAGTAAAACTTTCCCAAGGAAGTTGTGTATGAGTACAAACAGGTAGCAGTTAGAATTCAGCTAGATATTGGAGATAGAGACCACCTCTATCCACCCTGTGATCCACTCATATCAATACTTTCTGCACTTATGTAGTAAAACTTATATAAGTACAATTCCTGTCATTTGGCTTCATCACCTTTTGTTATACTCTTTTATATATTTTCTGACTGTCCTATCCTAGCCTTAGAATTAAATCTTATCTTCCATCTCAAAATACTTCTGTATATAACAAACCAAAAAATCTTCTCCACCATTTCTGCCCTGGCTTGTCTTAATTATGTGTCTGATCCACCAACTAGTGTTCCCTAGCACTAGAAAAATGGATTTTGCTTAATTATTTCATTGTAAAAAGCATCTAGAGTAAGTACAGTCCACTGAGAATGCTTGGTTCAGGAATGCTAACTAGATATCCTAGGCAACTATGTGTCCTTGCTGAAGCTAAATGACCGAACACCTGTGCTCATTAATCTCCCTGTATCAGTCCTTAAGTAATCTAAGACAAGGGATTAGAGTGGAAGGTGGCGTACTACTGGCATTATGGGACTAGAATGGAAGGTTGGACTTAAATGGAAGGTAGGGTACTACTGGTATTATCTCTGCTGTTCTCACCTACACTGGTAAGATTATTAACCAACAATGCCTACACACTGAGCTAGAAGCTCTCTACTACCCCCCTTGTATGCCAAACTCCTTTTTTTTGGATATTTCAACATTCATTGGTACCTTCATAATAGCAGATAAATTATTGGACATAGTAAGCAAGTTATTCTTACCCATATTGTCACATGTCAAACTGACTCCATTCACTAATGCATCATCTCAACTTGTTTCTCTGCTAAGAAACATAACTCTGCATTCTAAACCTGTCCTGACTTCTGCATTCAGTAAAAGAATGAAAGCCTGTTCTGCTTTGTGTCTGCTTGTTAATTGCTTTGAGCTGACTATTAACTGATTTCTCTCTGTAATAACTGACCTAAAAATTGACCTGAGGGTGGGAAGCCCACTATGCTTGATTTTGCTTCATTTCCCTTCTCTTACTCTACCATACTTCCCACATGCACATTTCACCTGTAACACCCAATCCCTAACTCTCCCCAAACAACCTTACTACTGTCATACAAGCACTCCTCTTTGTATTTTCCTATTTCAGAACTTCCATCAAACATTTAACATAATTTCTAACAATTTTTCTCCTTCCCATACTGCTTTGCGGCTATATCCATTTATACTTAGACCCCTCCCCAGCAGTACCTAACTATTCTTTTACTTTCCCCAAATAAACCTCCACTACTTCTTGTCTTAGCTACATCCTCATACTATCATTTGAAACCCCTCTATTTCTTACATTTCACAGACATAAAGGGATGATGCCAGGACAGACTAACTTCCTGTCTTCATAGAAAATACTTCCTACCGATCTTCTTCCAGCTTTTAGACTTCACCACCTTTTTGCATTCTTCTTCTTGACTCCTACTTCCCTACTACCTGCCATCAATAAAAATACAGATCCCTTTACTTAATCATGCTACTCTTCAGCATATCCTCTAATATTCTTCCCTTACAGAGCCACCTCTCATCCTACCATGACTCTATAATAGCTCTCAACATCTATCTATCTCTGTCCCAACCACCTGTCCATACTGACTCCCTAAACTCGCCACACATCACACCAAGTCTATTTAATGACGCTCCTCACGTTTAACCCAAATACAGACTGATTATCTCCATTTCAGCTCAAATCAAAATAAAAGTATGTGTAAAACTTCTGTTCAAAAAACAAGAATCGATAACACCCATATACTGGCCCTACCTATCACAATCAACATCAAGACAACTATCTTCCACAAACTAACCTCACAACAATCATCCACCAATCATTGTAATCTAACTTTTCCACCATTGATATTAGAAGCATCAGAAATAAGACTACTGAACTACATGCCTGAATTACCCAACACAATCCTGATATTCTTCCTATAACTGAAAATTAGCTTAAACCCAGCATAAACAACTCTGAAATTATAGCCCCCAGCCATAATATCACCCGTAATGATCATATAAAGAGGAAACCTAGTGGCATTGCTTTAATATTTCCCAACTACCACATTTCCCACTACAACAAACCAATACCAAAATTCAGTTCAGCAGAACTTCTTATTACTTTCCTGAAAATAAACAAATATAAACAAACATGCATTATTGTCCTTCATATATCTCCTGGTGACAATACAACTACACTGGAAGATATCCTACACTGGATATCCATAACAATCCCACAAGAAAAATGCTACTGGAAGGTGATGTAGCTGGGAATATATTTTTGGGAGTATAATGAGATAGCAGACTTTAGGAATTCCCTGCGAACCGCTCTGTCAGAGATGCTGGGTGAGTGGATTGGATTGACTGGGGGGATGATTTTTCTGAGCTAAGGCCTTGATGAGTCTAATTATGGTAGCTGCCAAAAAAGCAGTTACTAGAAAATGTAAAAAGTCTAGACCAACTTTACTAGAAGTAGAAAATATAGTAACAGAGATAAAACAGCTGAAATTGGGATCTTTAGAAAAGGGATGAAGCAAACTACATAGGAAAAAAGGAAATTGTGGGAACAATATATGCAGAGAAGGAATGAGGTTTAAGAGGCAGGATTTGAATGAACCGTATAAAGCTTAACTGACAATGACTGGATAGATTATAAGTGATGTATAGTGTTTGCAACTAAGTTGTTTCAATGGTGTCTGCAATGTATAATGTTTGCAACTTAAATGGTGTCAATGTTGTTTGTTTTTTATCTATATAAATGTAAGATTGCCTATGTCATACATGAGAATTTAATAAAGATGTTTATTGTAAAAAAATATCAATTGATTAGACATAATCTCTAACTCCCTTACATCTATAATGAACTTGTATGGTTTTACATAGCTAGGTAATATCCCCAGACATTATAGCAAGACATCAAATTCATTATTAGTCTTAACAGTATCAGACCCTAGCAAATTCACCACCACACAGGTACAATGTTAGTATCTCTCAGTGACCATCACCCACGCTATACAACCAGATATCTCACACAACCACTTAAACAGCATGTTCATAAAACAAAACACAACCTGTCCAAGTTTAACCCAGAAATATTCATTACTACCCTATCATCTATGAGGTGGAACATCCTAAAACTCCTCCCCTTAGATGAAATTAATTCAATACAACTTTCCTAAATGTCCTAAATAGCCTTGTACCACCTAGTAGGAAGAAACTAAAAACAAATAATGCCATTTGGCTATCCAAAAAGAGTAGACAAATGATAATGCAGGGTAGAGAAAATGTGTGGAAAGAATGGCAAAACTATAAAATGCCACAATATTTCAAAAACTTCAGAATTTTGCAACCATACTAAAAAAAACAAACAAACAAATAAATGATCCTCTCCTCTTTAACATTCTCACTAACACCCGCCAGACATCAACATAACAGGCCTTCCTAATTCAATTTGCAGATGATTCCACACTCGTATGCACATATGACAACATGGCACATCTCCAGAAGAATTACTCAGGAAGCTTTAGCAGCCACTGAAATATGGCTTTGTAACACATAACTTATGGTCAAAAAAACTTTTTCCCCAAATCCTTCTCTTATGAAAAAACAAAATTTAAAGTCCTTTCTTTTAATGATACAACTATTGAAGTCACTTCTCATAACAAATTTTTAGGGATGATAGTGGATGATAATCTTAAATTTGACCTGCATATACAAAACTGCATAAATATCACAAAAAAATTTGAGATACTTTACAGAGCCAAAAACTTTCTCACAGACATAATAAAAACTACACTTGTCAATACTTATCTTCTCTCCTCACCACTCTATGGCACACCAATCCTTACTAACTTTTAAGCATCACAAAAAGTAACACTTCAGCAATGCTATAATCAAGTGGCTAAATGTGCAGCAAATACCCCTATCAAAACCCATCACTGTATAGCACTAAAGAGCCTAAACTGGTTAGAGCTTCCCCATCAACTAGCATATACACAGCTTCTTACCACCTATAAAATTAGCCAGCATCCATCTGCTTGTCTAGCAGTAAATACCATTCTACATGACTATGTCCCCAGTTGGTCATTACAATCCAATGAGCAAAAACTCCTCTCTGTCCACAAATCTATCAAATCTGCTGGGCATGGTCTGTATTGAAATCATGTTGCTAATGCCTGGAACCCATTTAAAACCATTCTGAAAGACTTTCTAGCCAAAATCTGGCTCTGCTCTTGGTCAATCCCAGGATACACTATATCACTAAATATGAACCAGTACCTATTTATACGTCACACCTCCTTACTCTCCCTTCTTCACTCAGTTCCTTACTTACTTCACTTAGTTTTTCTCCCCTGACTCTTGTGAAATTATCATTATTAAACAGTTTTTATAACACTTTGAAGCATTTCTCCTTGGATCTCCTCTGAAAATGGCACCTACCCAGTAGGACTTTCCTGGTAATCAAATGTCAATAAATAAATAAACAGTTACCTAAAGATTCTTCAAACACAATGGGAATTTTTTCCTCTTGCTAAACTGGCCTTTGATGGCTGATCTTGCATAGTATCAGAAAACAGCTGTAGTACAGCCCTGGTAACCAAACCCTGCTGCTGCAAAATAAATACTATCTGACATTTATAAAGTGCATAAACTGTAGGCCTTCATCTTACTTACTATCAGGCAGGGAAGTAAGGGCAAAGAAATCAACATGGAAAAAATGCTAAACTTTCACTTTAGCTGGGCTATCTTTTACACCAATAGAAGTAGATGCAAAGGTCTACATACAAGATCAATTATGAATACCTGCTCAAACCTATATCCTTTAAGAAGAAGCAATTTAGGTTGCTTAGGACCCCTAAAAGATTCTGAATCCACCACAAGCATCCACCTTGTAAGTAATCAGAGCTACTAAAACATCGTCACTACAAACATTTCTGTTCTTTTTTCCATCTCTGCACACTCACCTACACATGAACCACCACACTAAACAGACTAACAAGGAAGGCCAGCCCTGTGCTTATTTCAGTGACTATACTCCCTCCTTCAGTGTTTGGCAAGTTGAAACACAAGAGAGAAAATAATGGCACAAAGAAGGTGCAGTTGGTTCAAGTGGTGTCAATGCCCAGGTTACTTAAGCGATGTGGCACCTTCATATCCATCATTGTTATCCTGCCTCTAAATGCAGACGTTTTCCTGATCTTTGGAATACCACCACTTTTATCCACTATCGACACAAGGACCTCTGCAACACATGCATGTTACTGACAGTCTCATTCTTCTTACGCCGTCCATGACTTTAGAAAGCGCAATTTAATATTAACTTGCCTCCTATTTTAGTCGTTATAGATTCATTTCAAAACAAATCTCATGAAGGGCCATGTCACTCAAGCCATCACACTGTGCCTTCCTAATAACAGGTTGTTAAATTTGAATAGAATAAAATTAGTAAGCAATGTTTATTGATTGATCTGTAAATGTTGATTTTGTCCAGCATTCTAACGTTATTCAGGGAATTAAATAATACAGCTTTACCCCACTCCCCTCATCTGAGCACATAACTATTTAATTAATCATTCCTTTAGGGTAAAAATTACAGACATGTTTTCCCATCCAAAACTAATGAATATACAGGTTCTTTAGGGCTAAGTAATAGGTCCACTCTTAACAAACCTCCTGAAATTATTAGCAAACCACTATCTGTTAAAAAGGCCACATTTTGTGCCAGATTTAACTCATTGAGGCTTACCCATGAATAATTTTATATATATATATATGTTTGGCATACCCAGATAACACTCCAGTGTGCCAGGTTATAGGGCCATGGTGTTTCCATGTAAGAAGAATGAGCTATCTCACCTCTGTTTTGGAATAGACCTATACCTAACAATTTTAGTACATACTGACAAAAATATTAGTCTGTTAGGAACTTGTTATAGCATTTGTCATTTGGTAACATTGGAAACTAGATTTAACGTAGCCAATGCAGTGTTATTAGCCACTGGTATCAGTAAGATGTTGCACACTTGAACATCATAAAGCACATCTCCTTGTGCTTCACCTTTGGCTCCTTGAGACTAAACTACTTGTGTGTAAACTGCACAGGTAGAAACTGCACATATCCAAAATTAGTAAAGCAGAAACACTGAAAAGAAGAGGGAAAAAAGCAGTTTTTGGAAGGTGGCAAACCTCCCTGCACCCACCCTTAGGTGCTTTGTTAACCCCTTACTTACATGTAAACTAATTCCAAGACTGCACTGACTCTGAAAAAGAGCGAAGTATACTTTAAAGTGCATCTTTCCATTTGTCTCTTCCTTTCTGTTGGTACAATCCCACAGACTAATACTACAGGCAATTAGAGGTATATGAGCATAGGGTGCCAGAGCAAAGTCACACACAGGCCAGATGTCAAGAACTTGTATTATGCATACCTGCTCAAAAGTATACCCTAAAGTGCACAAAAGATCAATTCAATAGTACTTGAAACGGGAATAGTTCTGTTCAAACATGCACCTCACATCAATTCAAATGTTCTTGCAGGGCAGTGGTCACTCCCACATGGGGATTTTACCCCCACACCCACTTACTTTATTGTTCTCAGTCTGAGGTCTCCACTCCTCATAGAAATATCAATAATTAAGTAAAACAACAAAACTTTACAACAGTTTCACTATAATGCTATTATCTCAGAGAAGGAAAATAAATTATTATGACATCAGAATACATGACTGGAAAATGTAGTCAATGTATAGAAATGAGAAAAAAAGAACATTTATCACTGCTTGAGCAAACATAAAAAGAGCAATGTAGGTCCAAGAAACAGAAGAAATACAACTACTCACCCTAGAATATGGCTTAGACTTGGTACCACCAAATCTTCCTACAACTATAAGTGAACCCAAAGATGATCCAAAGATTTATGGTATGACCTCTACAAGTGAACCAAAACAAGATCCAAAGATTTATAGTATAACCCATACAAGTGAACCAAATCAAGATCCAAAGATTTATGGTATAACCAATACAAGTGAACTAAAACAAAATGCAATTTTTTTATGGTATAACCCCTACAAGTGAACCAACATAAGATCCAATGTTTTATGGTATAACTCCTACAAGTGAACCAAAGCAAGATCCAAAGATTTATAGTATAACCAATACAAGTGAACTAAAACAAAATACAAATTGTTATGGTATAAACCCTACAAGTGAACCAAAACAAGATCCAAAGATTAATGTAATAACCACTACAAGTGAACTAAAATGATACAAATATTTATGGTATAAACCCTAGACTGGAGCTAAAAGAAGATCCAAAGATTTATGGTATAGCCCCTACAGGTGAAGCAAAACAAGGCCCATATATTTATGGCATAACAACTGCAAGTGAACCAAAACAAGATTCAAAGATTTATGGTATAACTCCTTCAAGTGAACCAAAACAAAATCCAAACATTTACGAAATAACCATTACAAGTTAACTAAAACGATACAAATATTTATGGTATAAACCCTACACTGGAGCTAAAACAAGATCCAAAGATTTATGGTATAACCCCTAGAAGTGAACCAAAACAAAAAACAAAGATTTATGATATAACACCTACTAGTGTACCAGAACAAGATCCAAACGTTTATGGTATGACCACTACAAGTGATCTAAAACAAAATCCAAAGATTCATGGTATAACCCCCCCCCCACACACACACACACACACACACATACATGATCACCATTATGTCATCCCTGAAAGCTCAAACACTCCTAATTACTCATGCAGCAGCTACAGCTTTATGCTGTCTCATCTATAAAATACTTTTTCTTCAACAATGTACAGCTCTCAAAGGTTCATAGATTTATACTAGACTACTGACCACCAGGGTCTGTGTAAGTCTAATCATGCAATCCAACCCAGTTTTCTTCCCAAGTGTATTTGACGCCAACATGGTAGGGGATATTAGGAGAGAGGTAACTAAGGGTTATGTGGGGGGAGTATGTTAGTCAGAGATTAATTTACTTACTATTGACCTCTCTCCATTACAGATGTAGGGGCCAGATCAGGGGTGAATTTGCAATTTTCCATCCAATGATCTAGGTTTTGTCTGAATATTGTTAGGGGTGAACTCTGCTTTACGTGGATGGGGAGCTTATTCCATAGTGCAGGTCTCATTTGAGACACATATCAGTCTCTCTGGCATGTTCTCTGTATGTTACAGGAAAAATTCAGGTCCTTGGATCTAGTGTTTCTGATGCTGTTTGTTTTGCGGATGTGCAACAGATCATCAGAGCTGAATCTGAGGATGCATTATATGCTAGGCATAGATGGTTTCTCAGTAACCTGTAGGAGACTGAGTACAGAGATAAGGCCTTAATGCGACCTGTGTAGAACAGGTTATTCCTACCCTGGATTCTCCTGGTGAGGAACCTTTGAGGGTGTTCTAGCTGTTGTAAGTGCTTGGTTATGTACATGCTAAAGGGTTCATTGCATTCAATGATGGGTCCGATAAGGACTGAGTAGAGTGGTACTATAACTTCCTTGGACCTGGGTGCTTAGGAGTTGGGTGACATAGTATAATTTTTCTTACTATCTTGGCTACATTTTGGTCAAAGGCCAGATTGCTGTCTATGTATGTTCCCAGATCCCTAACTACCAGGTCAACTCTTAAGGGTGTTTTATCAATGGAGTAATTAGCTTTGTGGATAATTTCCCAAAGGGAACTACATTGCATTTCTTTGCACTGAGTTTAAATCTGTGGCTATGGCACCAGTCATTTGTTTTTGTTAGACCCTCTTGTAAGATGCTGGTGTCATGGAGGGAACCTATGATAACTCCCAGTCTATAGTCATCTGCGAACTTAGTGAGCCAGAGGCCTTTGACATTAGTCTTGACTTCTGAGAAGTAGATGCCAACAGTATTAGGCCCAGCACAGACCCCTGGGGTGCTCTTCTAGTGACAGGTCTCCCTGGAGGAGGTGGTCTCACCAATCCTGACTTCTTGGGTCCTATCTGTGAGCCACCCAACAATCCAGAGAGTTATGTAGGTATTTATGCCTAGTTCTGAGAACTTGTCAATAATACCCGAGTAGACTATTGAATCAAACACCGTGACCAGGCCAAGATAGGCAGTATGCACCTTTTTCTCCCTTATCCATAGCTTTGGTGACCCTCTTGATGAAGTCTGTCGAGTTAACAGGAAGTGGTCCAGTGTCTGTAGTTTGCCATATCTGTGAGTCAGCCAACAATTCAGAGAGTTATGTAGGGATTTATGCCTTTTCCTGGGAGTTTGTCTGTCAGAAAAATCTGTATTCAAACATCTATAAACTGTTAGGGAAATGTGTGCTTTAGACAGGAATAAATGTGCTCAAATCTATATGGAGAGCAAAGGTTGAAAAATAGTATGATATGTAATGCATTTAATTCTGTTTTACTAGAATAATAGTAGAAATAAACTCGCATATTATTGCTTGAAGCATAAGCTGCAGTATAATTAGAAACTTGGCCTTGGCAGCTGGGCTGGCTCATTTCTGCCAGTGAAAGATTATTTTGCAAAGTTAGAAAATAATGAATCTGTGTGCATGTGTATCTTTTCCTGCTTCCACCAGAAGAATGGCCTTGTGCGCACTATCAGAGATAATGTCCAGCTGGTGAACAAGAAAGAGACAAAGAGAAGTATTAAAGAAGACATGCACCCATTGTATTCGAACTAATCTAAGAGCCTTGAATTGGCTACATCCTCGGAAGGACATTGTGACCGACCAGGTGCTTTGCAAGGCTGTAATATTCTCATGGGAAAAGATTTTTGAAAAACACCATCTCAGCACTTTTTCATAAGTTACTATGATGTAAAGACCCTGTCACTGACCACGTCAGTGAGGTGGGCAAAAGCTAATAGTAAAACATATAAAATGTCATATGTCTCACTAATAAAACCAGACAAAATTCTGTACAAGTTTGTGTATGGTTTTTTGCCTCCTAATGTACATTAGAGTAGTTGTAAATTAGATACTTGAGTCTCCTGCATTACTGTTTGTTATTGACTGACATTGTTTTTAAATGCCAGATGATTTTTACAGTCTGACTTTAACAAATTTATTTAACATTTTGGTCCTAATCGTGCCGGAATTCCCTTGGTAAGCTGCAGGTCACAGAGTGCATGAGTGGTGATAAATCTGCGCAGGAGAAGCTGCCAAAACAAAATGGTTCTTCTTAAAGTGAAAAGACCTCCGACTGAATTGTTGTGTGTAAAGAGGCTGTCCACTTTCTGATCTGTGGCTGAAAAGCGGAAGACTGGGCCCCAAGGAAAAAAAAGACAGTCAAAGCGGGAGGCTCAGGTAAGAAGAATTTCCCTCTTTGTCTTTGTTTTAGATCAGGGACCAGGTTACACTGTGCTATTGCTAAGGTTTGTGATAGCAGGGAGAGAGAGAGTCGAAGTATTGTATCTTGAGTCATAGATCAGGGAATAACAAAGCAAAGTAAACAGTCATTCTAGACACTACTGTGGATATGGGGAAATAAGATACCACGTGGTACAAGAGAAGGGTTACGTAACAGTCTTTTTAAGACATGGGAAATCAGTGCACTAAGAGATCACGAGATCCGCCCCTAACGGATAATGTGAAGCATATGCAATTGCAGTAAGCAGATAATGTGAGATATTTTGCAAAATGTGTTAACAACTATAAATTTGATAGTAAACTAGATAAACTTTCACTAGTTAAACTCCTTAAACAAGCTTTAATCTGATGCAGGGCGTCAGGCAAAAGAAAAACAGCACCAACTAGGCATACCTCAAGCACATAGGTGGATTGAGGAAGCAAATTGTAAAAAACAGAAGCTTAAAAATTCTGAAACATTTTTAGACAACAGAGTGAAAGGTCTAACAGACAGAATCTCTGAAAAATGAAAACTTAGAGCAGACTGGACTTGCATTAATTAATGCATACAACAGGAAAATGAGACAGTAGATGGATATTATGCTAGATTATTAAAATGCTTAAAACAACAATTAAAAATACATTTTTAAAAGGTTGCATTGCCTCTGTTAGTAGTTTTATTACAAGGCATATGATAAATCACTGAACAAGCAGGCTGTAAGCCTTACTTGAGTATGCTAGACGTACTGAAAGACACTTTAATAGTAAAAAGAAAAAGGCACAAGTCTTCACTGCTGAAGACAGAGCTGAAGTATTTGTATTACAGTCAGGTAAAAGGGCATCTAGCTAGGGACTATAAACAAAATAAGAAAGCAATGACAGAAGATAAAGGAGATGTGGACTGACTATATGATAGTGATAATAACCAAAAATCATCAGGAAAGGTTAATAAACAAAAGAAAATGTGAATGTAGTAGAGGGAATAGAGGAAGTACAAACAGATGTAGAGGATAAAAATGAAAATAAAATTTTAGATTTAGCATTGTTGAGCCTGGAGCTCTACCTAGCAAATACAAAACCAGAAGTAACACTTCTGGTGGAGGGAAGAAAGGTCAAATTCCTGTGTGACTCAGGAGCGTCACGGACTTTGATACACCCCTCCAAGTTACCAAAACATTCTGAATCACCTGATTATATATTAGTAAAAGCAGCAAATGGACAGCTATACAGGAACCACTTTCCCATAATATAGCAATAACTGACCCTGTTTCAGGTATGACTCAGAAAAGTAAAATTGTAGTTTCTGCAAAAATATCCAGTAAACTTACTGGGAAGAGACCTTGTGCAGATATTTGGCATAGCAGTAGTTCCTACCATGCAGGGTATGGAAGCACAAAGACAAATGGATGCTTTTGTGGTGTGATTAGAGGGTGAAGCCTATTATTGGTACAGCCAGGACCTAGTTATGATTGGTCCAGGGGCAGTAACCAAAGAACTGATAAACGTAGCCATCAATAAGGTACCCTCCCTTGACACTGATCAGCAGCACTTGTTACATTGTACTCCATACTACTGTAGCACACCAGGACCTAATAAGGAATATAAGTAAGAATCCTGCTGACAAATTAATATTACAAACTTTATGCTGGGATACTGAGGGAAACAGTGTAGTAAGCTGTTCATTACCTCAGGAGTTCATGAGATTGTATAAGTCCAATAGACTGCCACATGTCAGCTTGACAAAAAACAAAAGTGTTAAATGGGCAGACGTAGAAAAAAAAGGGTAACAAAATGGGAAAACAGACTGATTTAGAAATGTCAGGACAAGGGATATAAAAACAAAACTGAATTGGTTGACACAGACACATACAGCTGTACACTTGCAATCTAGTAAGGACAGCTGATTAGCATTTTTATTAAAAGAAAAAAAAGAGGCCTTGTGTAAAATTCCAACAACTCTGTGGTCAACAGGCAAGTTAAATGTAGGGCTTATTCAAGCAGCAGGACCAGTTACAATTACCCCAAAGTCAGCTTTTAGACCACAGAAAAGACAATACATTTTAAAAAAAAGAATGCAAAAGTAAAAATTAAGCCTATAATAAGCAGCATTACTCAAAAAAGGAGTACTGGTAGAATCTCCTGATTCACCATGTGATACACCCCTATTTCCTGTTAAAAAAGCAAACGGGGAATGGCAGATGGTACAAGATTTATAAGCTGTAAATAATGCAGTAATACCTAGAGCACCCACGGTGCCAGACCCACATACCTTGTTAAATGATTTAAAGCCACAACAGAAGTATTTTACTGTGGTAGATATAAGCAATGCTTTCTTTTCAATACCTATACATCCTGATAGTCAATATTGGTTTGCATTTACATTTCAGGGTAAAAGGTATACATATACTCGACTACCACAGGAATATTGTGAGAGCCCAATAATATTTGCACAAAAAATGGCTAGCAACCTGGCAGGGTCTACCCCACCAGAAGGTAGTCAAATTTTACTTTATGTAAATGACATCTTGCTAGCAGCACCCAGCAGCAGTGCAGGGTGAATACAGTAGCATTATTAAAATTTTTAGTAATACAAGGACACAAAGTAAACAAAAGTAAGTTACAAACTTTGGGAAAAAAAACACAGGTTAGATACCTGGGATATGTGATATTCAATAAAGGTAAAATACTAGATAGTGGGAAAGAGAAAAGAGAAAAAAAAAAAAAAAACAGCAATTTTGCAAGCACCCAAACCAACAACTAAAAAAGAAATAATGTCTTTCTTAGGTACAACTAATTTTTGTTAAAGCTGGGTACCAAATTATTTTACGATGGAAAACAAAAGCAGAAATGGCTTTCTGCAGGTTGAAGCAGTTAATAGCTTCTTCATTAGTTTTAAGACTTCCAAGTTATCACAAACGTTTTTTTTTTTAGACCATAGATTGTAAGCAATGGTACATGACATCAGTATTAAAGCAACAACATGGGGATAAGCAATGCCCCATAAGCTTACTATTCATCACAGTTAGACCCAGTGGTGCAACCTTTGCCTCACTGTGTACAAGCAGTAGTTGCAGCAGCAATGGCAGTGCAGGCTTCAGCCTCAGTGGTGTTATTCCACCCTCTCACATTGAGAATGCCTCATGCAGTTGCAATAATTCTGCTACAAGAAAAAGTTGCATACCTTTCTCCTGCTAGACATCTTTCATGTATGACCATACTGCTGAGTCAACCTCATATAAACAGTTAGCTTTACCTAGACAAGATCTTACAAATATGCCCTTGGATGATGCTGAGGTGACATATTACGTGGATGGGTCATGCAGAAGGGGTCCTACAGGGAAAAATCTGGTGGGGTATGCAGTAGTTACAGACACTAAAAATCTAGAAGCACAAACTTTGCCACACAACTTGTATGCTCAAGCAGCAGAACTGGTAGTTTTGACAGGAGCATGTATTTTAGTAAAAGGCAAAAAAAGTAAACATATATACTGATAATCAGTATGCTTTTTCTACAGTGCATGTGTTTGCACAACAATAAAAAAAATAGAGGGATGATTACATCCAGTGAAAAACCTATTAATCATGCGCAATTTATTTTGGAGCTATTAGAATCTATTCAGTTGCCTACCAAAGTAGCTATTTGTAAATGTGTAGCTCATACAAAACAACAGGATAAGATTTCAAAAGGTAATGCACGAGCTGATGCAGCTGCAAAGCAAGCAGCCTCAGACTCAGAAACTTTATTTTTAAATGAAAAATTACAACCCTTTGAGATTTTAGATTTAGACATGTTAAAAACAATGCAAATGCTTACTACAAAAGCAGAAAAACAAAACTGGTTAAAACAAGGTGCAATTTTTGAGAATGGACTGTACATTTCCAAAGAAAAAAAAAACAATATTGCCGTCTAATTTATTTAGATATACAGCTTTGTTGAGCCATGGGCAGAGCCATGTCTCAACAGGGGGGATGGTACAGTTAGTAAATAAAATATTCCAAACATATGGATACATAAATTATACAATAAAATTTTGTGCAGCTTGTCACACTTGTAACAAGCACCATGCACAAGGAGCATTTAAAAACAAGCAAGGGAGTTTCCCTACACCACCATATCCATTCCATACTATTTGTATGGACTTCATAGAGTTGAATAAATGTGAAGGAAAGAAATACTGTTTAGTGATCATAGATATGTTTTCAAAATGGGTAGAAGCTTTTCCAACCAGGAATCCGAATGCAGCAACAGTGGCAAAGGCCCTAGTAAAGGAAATAATTCCTAGATTTGGCATACCGGAAAGAATCTATAGTGGCAATGGGACACATTTTGTCAATCAGACAATTCAACAACTTGGGAGATTTTTTTGGGATTTCCTTAAGGAATCACTGTGCTTACCACCCACAGTCAGCAGGACTGGTGGAGAGGTACAATGGGATTTAAAAAAAAAAAAAAAACAAGTTGAGGAAGTTGATGAGTGAGACTCAGAAGAATTGGATTTGCTGTTTACCTCTAGCATTGCTGAGCATGAAAACAGTAACAAATGTAAAGGGTTTGATCCCCTTTGAAGTAGTATTTGGAAGGGCATATTATGTGCCTCAGTAAAAAGCTCTCATGCCTGCAGAGCTGGAGGCTGACAGTTCACTAGCTAATTATATAAGGAAACTGTTAATAAATAAATCTGTTTTGCAGTTTAACTCTTTTTCAGACAAAAGAACTTTCAGCTGAATAAGAACTTTGTGACTGATACACAAGGGCAAAATGGCCAAGAGTAAAGCAAACAAAAAGCAGAGCAACCCAAGAACTATTGCATAATTATTTTCTTTGGCAGTGCATTTGTTGACTAAATATGACAATTTTTCTCTTATTGTGGTTTTCTCTGCACTCAACCACACGAGTAAAAGTGAGAAGACGTGATAAACTGTTTATAGACTGGCATCCAAACTTTAACACATACCTGACCATGAAGCTTGTGCATACAGAAACTATGCACATTTCAAATTGCTGAGTTTGTACAGCTATACCAACAACATATAAGAGACTGTTAATGTCCACTGTCCCTCTGGGAATAAAATGAGACTTGGAAAAGTGTTCTTGATACAGAAACTGTGAAATCACAGGACAAAATTGCTTTATTTTTACCTGTCACACAAAAAGGAGTTGTATGTTTCTACAAGTGATACCCTCCAGGTGGGCTGGAGTAATGGTAATATAACAATGTCTTATAAATGTTACATTAAAGTCAAAAGTGGGGGTACTGTTTGTGATACTAACCATGATTCATATCTGAGTTCAATGAAAACTACATTAAATGCAGTATGTGACAATCCAGTCTTAACTAAGCAATTGTCTATTAAGAATAGAAAAATGTTTCATGCAGGGATAACACGTATTAGTACCAAAGTAATGATTTTATTTGTGGGAAAAAGGCATATAAATGGTTACCTGAGAATTGGTCCGGCAGTTGTCTTTTCGTTTATCTGCTTTCAGCAATAAGACAGACTGTTGAATTACCTTTTGGTAAGATCTGAAACGTAAGGAAAACAGCTCAAAAATCTGAAGGTCCAGTAAAAAAAACCTGTGAATCCAGTTGGTAAAATCGAAGCTGGTTGAAAAGGCCATAATTCAGTGAAAGACAAAAGTAAATTGACTCATATGAACTTGGGCAACAGTGTTATATCCAGGGCAGGAATACCACCAGCCTATGGAGCAGTCAAATCGATCTGGGAGCTGAGAAAGCTGTCAAGAAGTCATGAGCAATGCAACTTTTTCCACCCTAGAATTGGTGACTAATGAACTGAATGCAATAAAAACTGTTGTGCTACAAAATCGAATGGCTCTTTACTTCACCCTAGCGGCAAGAGGTGGTACACGAAGAAAAATGCTGTGCGTACATTCCAGACAACCAACATAAAATCAATGACCACCTAGAGGTAATTCAGCAAGTATCAGCAATGACTAAACCAGACCCAAACCCACTGACGGACTTTTTCCAAAATCTGTTTGGGGGGGTGTGGTTCCATCCTATTAAACATTTAATTGCTATTTGTGTGGGTATACTCCTAATAGGAGCATGTGTTTACTGTGAAATTCCCTGCATGAAAAGATTAATCAAAAATTTGTTGATATATCTGTTACTGAAACTTTTTACCAAAGTGTTGAAATTAAAAGATTAATTTCAAATAATGCTTTTTCTGAAATATAAAACCAATGACTAACTTAGCTGAAAGTCCTTGAAAAGGAAAAGGCTAAGAAATGAAATGATATTGTTTATGTTTCAAATAGAATAAAATGCATTAACAGGAGGGAGAATGTCAGAAAAATCTGTATTCAAACATCTATAAACTGTTAGGGAAATGTGTGCTTTAGACAGGAATAAATGTGCTCAAATCTATATGGAGAGCAAAGGTTGAAAAATAGTATGATATGTAATGCATTTAATTCTGTTTTACTAGAATAATAGTAGAAATAAACTCGCATATTATTGCTTGAAGCATAAGCTGCAGTATAATTAGAAACTTGGCCTTGGCAGCTGGGCTGGCTCATTTCTGTCAGTGAAAGATTATTTTGCAAAGTTAGAAAATAATGAATCTGTGTGCATGTGTATCTTTTCCTGCTTCCACCAGAAGAATGGCCTTGTGCGCACTATCAGAGATAATGTCCAGCTGGTGAACAAGAAAGAGACAAAGAGAAGTATTAAAGAAGACATGCACCCATTGTATTCGAACTAATCTAAGAGCCTTGAATTGGCTACATCCTCGGAAGGACATTGTGACCGACCAGGTGCTTTGCAAGGCTGTAATATTCTCATGGGAAAAAGATTTTTGAAAAACACCATCTCAGCACTTTTTCATAAGTTACTATGATGTAAAGACCCTGTCACTGACCACGTCAGTGAGGTGGGCAAAAGCTGATAGTAAAACATATAAAATGTCATATGTCTCACTAATAAAACCAGACAAAATTCTGTACAAGTTTGTGTATGGTTTTTTGCCTCCTAATGTACATTAGAGTAGTTGTAAATTAGATACTTGAGTCTCCTGCATTACTGTTTGTTATTGACTGACATTGTTTTTAAATGCCAGATGATTTTTACAGTCTGACTTTAACAAATTTATTTAACATTGTCAATAATACTTGAGTGGGGTATTGTATTGGGTTGAGTAGGCAAGACCTTCCCTTAACAAAGCCAAACTGGAATAAGTCCAGTGTCTGTAGTTTGCCTATGTCCTTGCTGATCATTTTCATGATAATTCTTTCCATGGCTTTGCATATTAGACTTGTCAGATTGATGGGACTGTAGTTCCCAGATTAGTTGATGGTGCACCCTTATGAAGAGGGATAACCATTATGGCCCTCCATTCACATGGCACGTAACCTATTTTGAGGCTGTAGTTGAAGAGTGCCTCAAATCATTCTGCTAGGTCATGTTTTAGGCTATTTAGGAGGTAGCCAGGGATATTGTTAGGTTAGCTCCCTGTGAAGTAGTCATCTCATATTGGAACCCTCCCTAGCTGCATGCTTACCTGGGATCCCACTGCCCATATTCGCTTCACCTGGAAGAAAACCTTTCATAATAAAATGAAGCATAAAGACTACACAAACTGTGTTACCTTTCAATGTGGCTATTGCAGTCTCCCACTGGCCAAAAGTGGTACCCCACAGAAAAGGGCTACGAGGAGTTTTTTGAATAAAATTTGCGTGCCTTAAAGCAACTACAGTGAACCACTTAAAAGTAGAGATTCTACATATTCCCTTCTTGATCTAATTATAGTAAAGCTTTCCAATCTTCGGCAGACACGCAACCAGAGGAATCCCCCCTCCCCTGATATTAACAAGGCCACTGTTTAACTCTTCTGTGAAACTAAATATTTTAATTGGACAAAACCTTTCTCCTTTAACTATCCCAAATACAAAGCCATCCCTCTATCTGGTAAGGTTCCAGGCTTAGCCTTAGCCTATACTTTTCTAAAAAACAAAAGTAAAACAACTTTATAAACCAATGCTTCCTCTGGAACAGCTTTTTAAGATTTCTACTCTGTAGAATATACTTACTTACCTTACATTCTTTACTGATTGTTTTTTTTTCTAGTGCTCCCACCACTGTCATGGGTCAGTCCACTCTCTGGCATCACTCCACTCCCCTACCCAACCCCAAGTTCCCATCCACCCCCACTACTCCTAAACTTATACATAAAAGGCTCAACCCAACAATTCCAATAACGAATAACAATATCCTACCAATCAATCCTGTTATTCAAATCTATCACTTAGCTTCTCAATTCATCTCCTTTATCACCAAACACATACGGCCAACCTTACCTATTAATACTATAGAAAACACTAACACCAAACTCACCAATGCAATTATCACCAACCCTCACAAACATTCGCTACTAACCAATAATGTGAGATATCCACTAAAATACTGGCCCTAACCCAATCATACACCCTAAAACCTGTCCTAAAGACCTTGACATAATAAAACTAAACCTTAGAAGCCTATGGAACAAAATAGCCCCCTGCCATTCCTGGAATGACCAGATATACTAGCCTAAAAAAGAAACTTGGCTACATTCTCATGTAAAAGACTTAGAAATCTCACCCTCCTAACTCTGGCATATCAAGACTTGATAGAATCCATAAGAAAGGTGGCGGAGTAGACCTACTTTACCCTGACACTTTTAATGTCACACCTTTTACTAACTGTATCCCCATTTTTTCAAACGCTGAGATACTCACATCCTTTCTAAATCTTAATAGGACTAAACACATCTGTGTCATAGTACTATATATTCCCCCAGGGCAAAATATACCCATTCTCAAAGACATATTATCTTTGACCTCACAAACAATTAACCATGAGACTATCATTTTAGCTGATCTCAACAGCGACTGGCTAACATTCTCTTCTAAAATCCAACCGATAGTATCAACTTCTATGGTTTTACTCAAATCATTAACTGTCCCACTCGATATAATAAAGACTATACCCAGCAACATGCTTTAGAATGGATTCTTGTATCCCATCCTACTAATTTCTGTACCTCAGGTACACTTCCCAATACCCATAGTGATCACCTTCCCACATACGCCCTCAGAACCACTACTCACCTATCTAAAAAATACATCCTGAAAACCATCCACAATCTAACTAATTTTTTCCAAGATAAGTTTAATGAACTATTAAGGCATATTAATTGGTTTACTCTGAAACATATTCCTCTAGATGCAGCAATTCAATATTTCAATACTACCTTTCTCAGTATACTTAATACCCTTGCACTAATGTGCACAAAAAGAGTGAAGAACAATCGTACTCCCTGGTTAACTAAAGCATGTAAAAATCTTATGAAAAAATGCGATATTGCCTGGGATCACTGGAAACAACATAAAAATGAGGAGAAGCTATTGCTTTACAGACAACTCCGCAACCAAGTAAAGAAGCAAGTAAACAAAGAGAAACAATTGTGTTATATCCACATCCAACAAAAGCATAAAACTAACCCTAAAAAGGTCTAGTCCTCCATCTCATCCCTACTTAACTCCGGGACCAAAAAATGACTTCAACACTCACTTCATACAATCTCTAGTTTCCTTGATCTCAGATTCTCCCAAACCTACCTCTACCTCCTCTTGTTCTACTACTACCATCAATCTATCCTCTTCTTCACTTCCTGACTTCCACCCTGATAATCACCCAAATCCCCTTTCTAACTACCCAGCCAATTTCTCTCTTCAACCCAGCCCTACAAGCTTCATAAAAAGAATGTTTCAAAAACTTAAACCTTTTTCTATTTCAGCTGATATTCTCACCAGAATACCTTAAATTAGCAGCTGATTCTGTTGCTTACGCCATCAGCATTCTAATCAACAGATCTAGCTCTGAATCCAAAGTTCCCAGTATCTGGAAAATGTCACATATTATTCCTATCCACAAAAGGGGAAGCTCTACTGAGCTAGCTAACTTCTGATCTATAGCCATTTTATCTCCCATCTCCAAAATATTGGGAAAATGCATTCACTAACAGATTATGCAATACTTACTAAATAACAACCTACTTACCTGTACCCAACATGATTTCCGCCCAGGCCTCAGAACTTCCATAGCCTTCCTATCCTTCATTGACACTGTAAATAGGGCTACAGATGCAGGTAACTTTGTATCAGAATTATCTCTTGACCTATCAAAAGCCTTTGACACTGTCTCACACTCCTTACTCCTGACTAGGCTGTCCAACCTAGGACTTACACCTCCCACCTTACAGTGGTTTCACAGCTACCTAAACAATCAAAAACAGGCTGTAAAATGGCTAAATACCATCTCTCCCTTTCTTAACACCCACACAGGTGTCCCTCAGGGCTTCATCTTTGGCCCCTTACTCTTTAACATTTTTACAAACAGCCTTTACTCTTCCTCACCCCTAGGAACTCTCATATAATGTGCATATGATTCTACCATCATCTGCACCTTTCCCGCACTTCCTCAACTGCACTCCATCACTCAACAAGCTTTTACCTCCATTGAATCCTGGCTCACTAACAACTCTTCCTTAATCCTAAAAAACAAACTCCTTCTCTTTATGCTAAAAAATCACTCCCTTGACAAAGACCAGTATAAATCCATTCTGCAGATAACACTGTAATTGAAATAGTCCTCAGTACTAAACTGCTAGGTGTCATTAATGACAATCAACTTAAGTTTGGTCTACTCATCCAGCATAACATTAAGAAAACCCACCAGAAACGAGACATGCTTTATAGAAACAAACACTTCCTGAACTCAGCTACCAGAGTCACTCTCGGCAAAATGTTCCTTCTACCCTCCCTGCTATATGGTGCCACAATTCTCACAAACCACCTGTCTACCATCATATCTAAATTAGAATGTTGTTATAACAAAGTGACCAAGTTTGCTTCTAACTCAAAGTACAACACATATCATTGTAGAGCATTACATATGCTACAATGGCTTGAACTCCCTAACTACCTACATTATGTCCAGCTCTCAGTCCTACACAACATCATTTCCAAACCTATAGCATGCCCAGCCCTTAGTCATATAGTAAATTCTTACACCCCCAGTAGAACCCTATGGTCTGAAGATAAACAGCTCCTAGCCAGTTTCAATTTCTCAAAAGTACCAGCACAAAGTCTTTACTCCCACTCTATAGCTAAAGTCTGGAACTCTCTCCCCCTAACCACTAGGACAATTACTAACCTAAAAGATTTCAAATGCTCCCTAAAACAACATCTGAATAATTGATAAATGAAAATAACAAACAAACTAAATACAATAAATGCCAATGCACCACGTCCCTTCAGCTATAAACCACGAACTTGAATGGTAAAAAATAGATACTTTAATGACAAAACATACAATGTTAGCACTTTCTTTTAAATCTCTGTTAAACTTCCTCAGACATTTAAAATATGTTACATCATTTCCTTTTATATCGCCACTTTGTTTCCCATTGGACTCTCATTAACATAAATTAGCATATACATAAATAATACCATTTGAATCTATCTAAATACATGTTATCAACCCACTATGTAGATTTGCTCACAAAAAACTTGAAAAACTGCAGCAATGTACATTTTAAAAATACTGAATTGGCATTTAAAATATTTAAAACTTTTAAAATTTAGAATTGTTTAAAATGTCATAAAATTCTTTTTTACATATAAAAAATGTAAAAATGTAAGAAATGTAAGAACTGAAATAATGTTGCATCAAGATGATTTTAAACAAGAAAAATGTAAATATTAACAAATAAATAAACATTATAATAACATGTAAAAAACTGAACAATTATACGTAGCACATAAATAACTTAAAATGCATGCCATTAAACAATTTTCTTTCTTTGTAATGCTTTTAATTTTAATACAGGTGCTATAGAAGTGTGTTCATTAATTCCTGGCCACTTATCGGCTTGAACTCTAATTTGCCATTTTAGTTCTTTGAGTTCTAGATATGCCCCCCATTGTTCCTTTTCCATTATGCTTATGTGGTCTATAGCCATAAAAAGGAATTGATGGCTAGTAAACTCACTGACATGTTTAGCCAAAGCGTTATTTAAATTACTTTTCCTTATGGCATATTCATGTTCATATATTCTTTGAGTGAGACACTGCTCGGTTTTTCCAATATAAAATATTGGATAAGAATTACATACAGCTAAATAGACCACTGCTTTTGAATTGCAAGTATATCTGCTTTTTACAAGATATTTAACATCTCTTAAGTAAAAACTGTCAGCAATATTGATTTTATGACACCAATGGCATGCCTCACATTTCGACATACCCAAATTTGTTTGGATGGACCTGTACATAACTGGTTTGAATATCTCTTTGAAACTCTTTCCTTTTCGATACACAATTTTGGGTTTCTCATCCATGTGGGTCCTAATGTGGGGGTCGTCTGTTATGATGGGCCAATTTTTCATAAATACATCCCTAATTGCTTTGCAATCCTGGGAAAAAGTAATCACCAGCACTTTAGAAAAGCCAGACTCTAGTTGCACTACATCATTTTGTTCCTGTTGTACCGACTCCATGTCATAGTGTCCTGAACTTAAAGAATCACAATTAATTTTTGATTGATCAAGGATGGACTTAAAATGCCCATTCAACCTTTTCACAACTACCTCCTGTATTAATGCATCCACCAGGGTACTAGGGTATTCCTTGTTGATAAATATCGTCCGCAATGTAACACATTCGTCTAAAAATTCATGATGTGTTGTTACCATCTGTGCTGCCCTAACAAGTTGTCCTTTGTCTTCTGGTGCTCTGGATGGGAACTACTATAGTGCAGAAAGCAATTCGAATAGGTGTCTTTTCTATAAATCACTGCTTTATACATTCCATTGACTCTATCCTTCTCTAAACGAACGTCCAAGTAGTTCATATGTTCCATATTAACATTCCAAATAAACTGGAAAAAGTCTGTAGTACCATTTATATATGTAAAAAACTCATTCAATGATTCTTGTGTTCCAGTCCAAATAATACTGATATCATCCTGGAATCTGTGATAAGACTTCAAAAATGTATTATACTTGGAATTAAATACAAAATTATTCTCCCAATATGCCATAACCATATTTGCATATGTCCCTCCACATGGTGACCACATAGCTATGCCTTTCTTTTGTAAATAATATTTCTTATTGAAAGTTACAGAATTATTGCTTAGGACCAATTCCAACAGTTCCATAATAAGGTTATTAGTGTCTTGATTAACTTTATGGTGAATGAGCATTTTATTGGCCCATTCTAAACCAATAGATTGCAGAATTACTGTGTACAGGTCACAAACATCTATTGTTACTAAAAGGTCATCTTGATCAAACTGAACACTGTTCATATGTTGCAAAAAAGATCATGTGTCTTTACATATGTGTTTTTCTTTTTTTATTATGTTTTTTAACTCATAATCTATATATTTGGCACAAGCTGAGATAATGGAATCCCTACCATCTACTATTGGGCGCATGGGGGGGGGGGTCTAGAATGCAATTATGAATTTTAGGGATTCCAAAAAAAAAAAAACGGTATTCTGGGGGCTATGTTCAAGTAATTGTATAGGTCTATATCAATCCGTCTTTCCAGGAATATATCATTAATCTGTTCATAAATTTTCTTGTAAGCTCCATTTAGCTCATTTAGTGAAACTTCAGTATAAGTGTCTGACTCCAGTATGTTCTTAAGTTTAGTATTATATATATGTTGACTCATAATGACTTGTCTTCCCCCTTTATCGGGTTTCATAATCCTTACATCCTCTTTCCTCAGTGTTTTCACTATATTTTGTTCAACATCATTCAAATTAGATGTATGATTTTGCCTCTTACTAACTTTGTTCAAACACTTCAACTCAGTTTCACACATCTTTTTGTATGTGATTAATCTAGGATGCAAGGGAGGGTTATATATGCTACTAATACTGTATTTAGATGCTCTATTAAATATATTATCTTGATATAATAAACTGAAGTTCAGCTTTATTAAGAATATTTTTAAATCAATAATAGTGTCAGTAAAATCAAAAGGACATGTTGGTACAACTGTTGTACCTTTAGCTAACACATCAGCAACATGTTGATCCACATAAATGTTTGAAAAATTATACACTTTAAAATCGCCTTTTGTATTATTAACAATCACTTGATTATACATGCACTGCTGTTCATTATGACATGCATATGGGGGTTTGTAATTCAACTGTTAGGCAAGGGCCAAGTACATCTTCGTTACCTTTATTCAAGTTCTCCAGTATTTGTTTTTTGGCTTGGCCCCTTGAAACCTCACTTGTTGGTTATACGTACCTTGATGATTATTCCTATTGTTTAGTCTTTCTGACCTTCTAAGCTCAGGGAACTCTTCATTATATAGTCTATCTTGATCCTGTTCTTCATTTCTTATATTGCTCATATCATTATTTCTTTTACCAGCATTTTGGTATGGCCTATTTTTCATCAGCCCCCCCTGGTGGTTTAGGGTAGGCCGTGCCATTCGCATACAGATTTAAGTCTCTTTCAAGTTTCTCCATTTTACCTGTTTTAAGTTTCAGAATATATTGGTCTATAGTATTATATATTCTTAGCATTTCATATTTGGAATTTTCATAGGCAGAATCATCCCTGATTTCTAAAATAGCCAATTCTTTGAATAAAACATCTATATCTTTCTGATTATACTCGATAATAATGTCAAGAAAATCTTTGCCGCATTTGTCAAAAAGTTTGAGCAAATCCATATGTAAAGGAGAGTTGTTCACCAGGCCATTGGGGTAGCGCCAAAAACGCAACCCCTTTGGTGTGATATTTAACCTGTTACACTCTCTTAAATATGCATTCTCCAATTGGAGTTTTCTGCATTTTGCCAACTTTATATCAAAGTCATTTAATTTATTATTAATTAAATCAGTACCTTGTGGTTGGCTTTTTGAAAAAGCAAATGTTGATCCTAACCATTCACCAAGTGTTGGCACTTCTCTTCGTATTCCATTATTTCCTGTGTTGCTGTGTTCTATATTTGGTGCACAAGCTCCTCTAAGTGCACCGGCTTCCATTTGCTCATTAGGCATGCAGTTTCCAGTTAAAGAATCATTGTTGTGGAAACCTGAGCTGTTACACTCAAAAGAAAGTGGCGTTAAGTTAAAATCCGTACCGCTAGTTTCTCTGAGCACATTAGGTATCCTGTTAGGTGCTGCACGCTCAGGGGTTTTGATGCGTTCATATAATCCATCCACACGTTGAGTTAACTGCATTATCAAAGCAGTTAACCTTCCAATAGACCCTTCTCATCCTTTTCCATTTTCTTCCTGCTGAATAGGAGCATTAAGTGCATTGCCAGAAGCCATACTGACAAACTGATAAACGAAAACAACAAACAAACTAAATCCAATAAATGCCAATGCACCACGTCCCTTCAGCTATAAACCACAAACTTGAATGGTAAAAAATAGATATTTTAATGACAAAACATACAATGTTAGCGCTTTCATTTAAATCTCTGTTAAACTTCCTCAGACATTTAAAATGTGTTACATCATTTCCTTTTATATTGCCACTTTGTTTCCCATTGGACTCTCATTAACATAAATTAGCATATACATAAATAATACCATTTGAATCTATCTAAATACATGTTATCAACCCACTATGTGGATTTGCTCACAAAAAACTTGAAAAACTGCAGCAATGTACATTTTAAAAATACTGAATTGGCATGTAAAATATTTTAAACTTTTAAAATTTAGAATTGTTTAAAATGTCATAAAATTCTTTTTTACATATAAAAAATGTAAAAATGTAAGAAATGTAAGAACTGAAATAATGTTGCATCAAGATGATTTTAAACAAGAAAAATGTAAATATTAACAAATAAATAAACATTATAATAACATGTAAAAAACTGAACAATTATACATAGCACATAAATAACTTAAAATGCGTGCCATTAAACAATTTTCTTTCTTTGTAATGCTTTTAATTTTAATACAGGTGCTATAGAAGTGCGTTCATTAATTCCTGGCCACTTATCTTATATCAAGGAAATGATGTAACACATTTTAAATGTCTGAGGAAGTTTAACAGATCTAAACGAAAGTGCTAACATTGTATGTTTTGTCATTAAAGTATCTATTTTTTACCATTCAAGTTCGTGGTTTATAGCTGAAGGGACGTGGTGCATTGGCAACATCTGAATAATACATGGCTGTGTTCATGCTCACCTCCTGGCTACCTTTACCTTCCAACCCTGGCTAACTTATCTACTCCCTAAAGGACACAACTTTCCAACTCATATTTGGTACAGCTGACCTCTTAGCTAATCTCATCCCCTTCTGTCTTCCCTCATCCATCTACTATGCTTCTCTTTTATTCTTTAGTGTAATCGTAACTAAACAACTTAGTAAGAACTATTATAATAACTTTTATAACCCTATGTAGGAATACAAGATACCTATCCTCAAACATTTAGAAGATAATTTATTGTATAATCCTCAATGTTGATGCATTGCTCTGTATATGATGTTATAATATTTGGGATGTATGTTTCTACATGTGTTGTTAAACTATATAACTATTGGTAATTACCTGCCTACTGTATATAACAAAAATTATAATAATACATATGTACTTAATTTACTGCTACTCTGGAGCTTTTCTCCCCAGACCTCCACTGAAAACAGGTTCTTTTGACCCAGACAGATTATCCCAGTAAACAAATGTCAAATAAATAAATAAATTGTTGGAACCCATTGAATCAGTATTTTTGGCCTTAGTGAATGCCATCGGACCTGCTCCATTTTGGTAGCTGGGGGGATATACTAGAAGGGATTTCATAGGGGGCAGTGGGAGGAGTGTAGGGTGAAGTTAGAACTAAATTTATCGGCCTGTAGATTCACTATGTCATCCTGATCAGTGAAGGTTGTGCCATTTACAACCACTTCTGCACACTGTTGAGTGTTACCTTTAAAGTTCCTGCCATAGCTAAAGAAGGTCTTGTGATTGTCATTAGCTTGGTGGCTATTCTGACCTCATAACTGGCATTGTTTGACTTTATTAGACCTCTTAGTCTTTTGTTTAGTTGAATCAGAGAGCTCTTATCTCTTTGAGAGCTGTCTTTTCTGATTTTGGCCATGAATTTTTTTTTCTTTTGTTATGTACCCTGTTAAGGTAAGGATTCTACAAGTGGGATTTGTTTTTGGTGTCAGATTTGGCCTTCCTTCTGGACCTGGTAGGTACAGCAGTCTCGATGCAACCATTCACATGTTTGTACAGTGTTTATGTGAATAATTCTGCGTTGATAGCTGTGTTTTTGAGGTTTGGGGAAGCTGTTAATTTTGACAAACTATCATTTAAAAAGCTTTAGTTTGCTTTAGAATAATTCCTAATTGTTACAGGTTTACTTGGATTTTCCAAGTTAATTTTTATGTCAAAAGAAACAGCTTTGTAGTCTGTCCTGACAAATAAGGACATGACACAGGGGAGTGTGCAATGCTCTCTCAAGTTGGTAAGTACCAGGTTCATAATGTTCGATCCTATTGTTGGACTGCACACTATCTGGTCCACAGTGTTCACACTGATAAAGTCCAGGAAATATTGTGCCTGTGAGTTTGAGGCAGTGTACATTTCCCAATCTATAGAGGGGTAATTAAATTCTACCATGAATAGGGTATTTTGTCAGATGTTGAACACCTCTGGTAGGTCTAAGAAAGAGTTTTGAGCTTTGTGGGTCACAGAGAGTGACTTGTAGCTGGCCAGGACATAGTAAGGAACCCTGTCTATGGAAACTTGGAGATGGATGTACTCCAGGTCATTGCCCTGTTTAACCAAGCTGGAGTTGTATTAGTTGCTAATGTAGATCAAAACACCTCCAACTTTAGTCCCTGTTTGTGCTGCTGTTTTTTTAAATGTGTCGAAGGCACTATAGACTTGCACTGCCAAAGCACTTTCTTCTGCTTTAAACCAAGTCTTGGTAACAGCACAGATGTCCACATTGTCCAGCATGAGGAAAGTTTGTAGGGTGTGGAGTTTTTTTGTTTAGGCTCCTAGTACTAAGACGTGACACCTTCAGTTGTTTTTTTTTTCTATGTTAGTAGTTTTGTCATTTTGATATCTGCCTAAAAAGGCTCTAGTGGGGTGGATAAAGTTTAAGCCAATATCTGAAAGTCCAGAGGGACAGGTGCAGACCATCTTTAGCAAAACAAAGCAGTCTGCTAAGCATGTCCTCCCATGCTGATAGATATTGGATCCCCCTCGAGTGACGCCATAAACTAAGCCAATTACTAAAATCAATAACTTTCTGCTCATACTGTGGCATCATGTCTCTTTTTATTTAGTCCATTGAGGTATATCTCAGGGTGTTTACACCATCATGGACTATGACAGAATCATATCAGTACCTGTGGTGCAGTGACTTGAATCTATCTTGAATTTATGCGTAATATTGCAGATCCTATCTCCAGATAGGCATCTGTTTTGTTCTCCTTGTCCAGCCAGGTTAGAGAGGCATCTGTGTGTCATACAATGGAATACCCTATAACAAGAGTACTAGGTAAAGTGTTTGCTTTTCTTATGGGCTTTGTTCTTGGGGATTATTGGGTGTAGCCTTGTGTGTGGTGTTAGGTTTTGCTGTACTTTACTGATTTTCGAAGATAGGTGTTGCTGTTTGATGGCTTAGGACGACTTTGAGGTTTGGAAAGTTTTATTTTAAGTTTCTCAGCAAAAGAAGGC
This sequence comes from Protopterus annectens, assembly GCF_019279795.1. NCBI lineage: Eukaryota > Metazoa > Chordata > Ceratodontiformes > Protopteridae > Protopterus > Protopterus annectens. Next base: position 286,033,743 of record NC_056729.1, on the reverse strand, counting down.
CTACATGTGTGGTAAGTAGTATGTGTGAAGGATGTTTTGTGTGTGTGTGTGTGTGTATAACCTTGTCTGTAAGCAAGATTTTTGCCTCCAAGGAAGTTATGTATGTACATATCTTACATACTATGTTAGTTTCTTTAAGGTTTAAAAGGTTGCCTGAGTACATGAGACAAATGCTACATTCTATCAGCATGCCCGTATCTACCAAGCTGGGCACGGAGGTATTAGGAATTTGCATATCCATGTTGTCAGGGCCTGTATTAGGGTTAGAATATTATAGTTTATGGACTTGGTTTCACAGGAGTCACCTGAGTGATGTCTATGGTTAAGGGCAGATGTAGATACTGCTATGATCTGGTATTAAAGCTGCTCAATGTGATAACTAGCTGACCTAAGCTTAGCTTCATGTAAAGCCTTTCTGTGTTATAGGTTAAAGTCCTAAATACTAGCTTTATAGGTATATTTTACAAATTAAGAATTTGCTACTGTACAGGACACTGCTAACTGCCACTGCACAGTGAGCAGCACCGCATAATTAAGCGTAATTTATAGCAGACAGAAAAAAGCTGAAAAATAACTCATGTGCCTTCTGACCAATAAACAAATACATTTTGAGATTCCTGCTTCCCAACTCAGAGAGACCAGGTGAAAACCTTCTGCAAAGAGGCAGATGATCCTAGAATTTCTTCATGCAAAAGCACAGCTTGGAATTTCTTCATGCAAAAGCACAGCTAAAGTAGCTCTCAAGTGAAGATTAACACCAAACAAATAAGTCCCTAAAAAGCTCTCTGGCTGATAAAACAATCTCACTTTAAGTTTTCCCATGTGTTTCTCAGCTCAGGCAGACCAGGTTACCTTTCTACTGCCACTACAATTGCAGTCCCTGTCTTCTTAATGCAAAAACACGCTTTAGTCAGCCAAAAGTGAAAAGGTACCAACTAGCTACGACAAGTAATTGTCACTTTAAGCCCACCTGTGTGTTTCCCAGCTCAGACAGACCAGGCTTACCTTTCTACTGCCATTAGAACTGCAGGTCAGTCTTCTTAATGTAAAAACATGCTTTAGTTACCCAAAAGTAAAAATATATCAGAAATAAATCAACTAAGTAGCTATAACAAGTAATTCTTACATTAGGCCTCCCTGTTTCTCAGCTCATTGGCAAAAAATGAAACTTTTCACTCAGAGCCTATGTGACTCCATTAGATTTGCTATTATTAGTTGGGTTAGGAGGGTGGCCTAATGGTTAAGGTGTTTGTCTTACAAATACAAGGTGCAGGGTTTGAGTCTCACAAGGGATAATTGGCTAGGCTTAAAATGGCTCGTAAGTGCAGTTAACTTAGTACTAACCTATGGATTTCATGTAGTCGAGACTTGACTAATCAAAACTAAAACATCTAATGTACACATAACTGCACTCAAATAGTTGTTTAATACTCACTGCTGTATATGCTGAAGTAATTATTTTTGCAAGGGGCAAGCCTCCATTTACCTCATTGTATTGGCTGTGCCCCATACCTCAGATCTCTCAGGTATATATCATTTGACCAGAAGCTTAATTGAGCGAATCACTATTTGTCAAACTGGATTAAGCCAAAGCTCAATTAAGCGAACGCTCGCTTAAGTGAAAAGTTTCCCAGGGAAAAAAAAACAGTTGCCCCACCCACTGATTGTACAAAACAAAACAAAAATGAAAACTCTGCAAAGTAGGACGGCTCCTCCCCCACATCCTCCAATATGGGGGCTGTGCCCCCCACAAACCCCCAACTAAATACACCAAATCTAGGATTGCACTACAGTGGGCAAAAGGGCACATTCCTGATGATGGGCAACCAGTCAGCCATCATCAGGAATTTGCCCTTTTCTCCACTGCTGTGTGATCTCATTGGCATATTTAGTTAGGGGGGTGCAGCCCCCCACATTGGGGTGTGTGGGGGTATAGCCCCCCACTAGAATGGCTTTTTCTGGTGATGTTTTTGAGTAGTTTGCTGGGTTAGTCAACTGTTTTTAACCCAGGGAAAGTTTTTGCTTAAGTGAGCATTTGCTTAATTGAGCTTTCAATTAATTCAGTTCAACAAATAGTGATTCTCTCAGTTAAGGGTTTGCTCAAATGATATAGACCTGATCTCTCTCTCTCTCTCTCTATAAATATATATATATATATATATATATATATATATATACACACACACACACACACACACACACACACACACACACACACACACATATATATATGGGTCCCCTTCTAAAGACTGAACCGCCGATCCCCCGACACAGAAATCACCGACGCCAGATAACCGACAGGTACGTATACTGACAGGGTGATTCGCCGACAGCGGAAAGACCGACAAGGGTAATGTGTGATCGCGACCCGGTAAGTGTGCGACAGTGATGGAGGTAGGAGTGGTCAGGTAAGTGAGTTAGGGTTAGGGTGCAGGTAGGTGAAGTGTGCGTTAGTGTCGGAGCTTGGGCTAGGGGTGGGTAAGTGAGTTAGGGTTAGGGTGCAGGTAGGTGAAGTGTGCGTTAGTGTCGGAGCTTGGGCTAGGGGTGGGTAAGTGAGTTAGGGTTAGGGTGCAGGTAGGTGAAGTGTGCGATAGTGTCGGACCTTAGGGTTAGGGTTTGGGTCAGGGGTAGTGTGTATGCTATGTAGTGTAGTGTGTTGTTTACATTCCGTGTGTCGGTGTTATGGTGTTCGGTGTTTCGCGTTGTCGGGTTTGTGTGTTGTCGGTTTTCTGGCGTCAGTGATTTCTGTGTCGGGGAATCGTCAGTTCGGTCTTTAGAAGTAGACCCATATATATATATATATATATATATATATATATATATATATATATATATATATATATATATATATATCTATATATATATCTATATATACATATATACTACCCACAAGGTCACAAACCTGAAGGAAAAGGGAAAAGATGTAAGACAAATGTAAAATACTTTTCCCTCTTCTCCAACTTATGTGATCCAAGCACAAAGAGCAGCATATGTGACAAACCAAGTGCTGATGCGCTGAAGTGCTGACAGTGTAAACAACTGAAGTTTATTGTAGAAAGTTCTGTGTGAACAATGATAGGCAGCACAATCAAATTATGCATTCCTACTCCATCTTTAATCCTCTAACTTTGTAAACTATTCAATATTCATTAGCACTAAGGTCTTCTTTGCTTGGGCTTCTTAAGTTTGGAATTTTCTGTCTCTTTTTATTAGAAACCCATCTTCATGGTATGAATTTAAAGTCTAACTTTGCCAGATGTTGCCTTAATGATTTTAATTGTACCTGTTTTAGTGCTAACTTTGCAGAATATCATTACCATTGATTTAATGATGAGTGTTGTTGGCTATGCTGATGTTAATCATATTGCCAGTTGGTGATTTAGTAGGCAATTCTATCATCGATGTAATGGGTTGCTTTTTATGTTTTCTCTTTTTGTCACTGATGAAACAATATATGCATGTTGTCTATTTTATATTGATATAGTTGTTACTGATAAACAGGAACCTTAGATCCAGTCCGCACACCTTATTTAAATGCAATAAAAGCAGTAATTCAGGAGCCAGCCCTAGAGCTCTTAAAGACTATCACTTTTTCTTCTTTTGGCTTTTCCCAGTTAGGGGTTGCCACAGTGGATCATCTGTCTGCTCATGATTGGCAGTGGAGTTTTACAGTGTCGAGTTGCCAGCCTGGCACCCAACCTTCCACAGAAGACACATACATGCACACACTCACACCAGTTTAGAGTGTCCAATCCACCTACAGCATGTCTTTGGGATGTGGGAGGAAACTGGAGCACCCAGAGGAAACCCACATGACCACAGGAAGGACATGCAGACTCTGCACAGGAGGCACCCCAGCTGAGGATCAAACCAGAGAACCTCTTGCTGTGAGGCAGCAATGCTAACCACTGCACCACCGCGGCCGACGCTGCTAGCACTAATTTGGCAAGACAGGATTGCTAATTAACATGAAGGCAATTATCTCTGATCCAAATACATGGTAAAGCTGAACACCTCATCAGTGGCTCATTACAATGTCTCCAAACTGAACACTACAATGACAGACCTGAATGCATTAGTCTCCACCCTACTACCCACTGTGATTACACAGCTGTTCACATACATACATTTCTCCATGCACACTCCACTCACAAACACTGCCAGATATTCATACACACACACACACACACACACACACACACACACACACACACACACACATGGATTGCTTCATGGTACCAACATGCAGTCTTGTTATGAGCCATGATCTGGCTATTTGAATGAAGAGGTGTATAATGTCAGAAAATGGTCTACACCTTTTCTTCCTCATAACCAAAATAATTCTTTGTTGTTCTACTTCAGTACTGGTACCACATCAGGGGGACCACCTGTGGCTCATTAGCATCATGTGTGCGTCAGACTGCTGTATTTGTATGTGGCTTCACCAGAAGATCATTGCACTTCATCCACATTCTGTGTGCTACTGTAACAAGAGAAAGGTCCCTGAACTGTAATATGAAAACATTCCAAATAAAGGATTCCACTTTTTGGTAAGCCTTTCTGAAATGCCAGGACAGAATTTTGATGGAGTAGGAAGAGGTTTTAGTCAAGTTAGTAAATAGCAGGGGTGTCTAAAGGCACTAAGGCAATTGAAAATCACATTATTTCCTAAAAAAAAATCCTTAACTAGGATCAGAATATTACCATTAGATTTAGCAAGACTGAAATATACTTTAGGAAGAGTATGTTCTGCAAAAAAAAAAAAAAAAGAAAGAAAAGAAAATGTAGAAACAAAAGAAGAAAAAAAAATTACTTCTTCTGACCTTAACTAGGAAAACATGCCCCTATTAATTTCCTCTGTGATGCAATATTAAAATTACTAAACCTGGTAACTAGAAAAATATGCTCCTAGTACTTTTGTCTAAGTGCTGCAGAAACTATGATATAATGATAACATTAATGAAAATGATTGCTAGAAAAATGGTCCTTTTACTTTCCACTAAATGTTTCAGAAACTATGATGCAATATTAAAATTACTAAAACAATATTAAATAAAAAACATAACTAGTTTTGATTCCAACTATTTAAAAAAAGGCTGATGCCTTATTCATATTAGCTCATGAAACTCAGGCCTGGGTACAACATGTTCTGTTCTCATTTTTTGAATGGTAGTATTCCTAAGAGATACTCAAACAAAAACATCAGCACTTTTTATCTTTGCATCACAAAAATCAGCCTAGTACTCTTTCATTCCACCTTCCTTACAGGAAATATTCAGGTGCCTTTCCCTTTACAGGTCTGTAGGTGGCAGTATAATACTAAACATAGATGCTCACTTTCTCAGCACTAAATTGAAAGCATGAATTCTCTGTTGAAAAGAGGTCCATCTAAAGAGCATAATTATAATATGTTCGTTTTATAAGTTCTCATAGATCTGGTAACCCATTTTTGTAAAATGTCTGTAAGGTGCCAAACCAGAGCCGAGTGCATTTACTCTGAAGCTCTCCATGTTTCAAATTTCTGCTTTTCAATGGATTCCTAACTTTACCTCAGAATTTTCCTCTCTGCCTTCTAAGCCTTCTGGTTTTGTAATAGAAGAAGATATAATACAATCAACAAATATTGCTAAGCATTATAGCTTCAAATTTATTTCGTCAAAATGCATATTAATGCAGATCGTCTTAGATAGTCTTATTCTATCGATTTTCTAACTGAAGAGAATGAACATTTCAAAGTATATCACAATACTACAGATCTTTATCTTGGATTGTTTGGAATTTATCCCTTGTTCTTAATATAAAAATGTTGAGATATATGGAGTGGGTAGTGTCACACCAAACCACATGCCCTGCAGCTAGAACCACTAACACAACAGTAGAGTGGTTCATTTAGTAACCCTGGCCCTCTTGGAGCTTGCTGGTGGAGTTCCCAGTACAGAATAGAGACCATGTCGGAGGGCTAGCTTTGAGGAGGACAGGAAAGTCATGGGAGGTTACATCACCTGCAGAAGAGAGTGACACACTATTTTGGTGGATGCTGATTGCACACTAAGTACTGAGGTTGTTTACAGGATATGAGAATTGGGTTTAAGGATATACAAGAAAAAAGCTCTGCCCTTGTGGATAATGATACTATTCTCCAATGGTTAGCTCTCACACTGAGCGGAAAGAATGAACAGTAAGTCTTTCAGCTGTTGGGGAATGGACCTATAAAGCCAAGTGAAGCTGGAGGTTTGATGGTTATTGGAGGACAAGAAAAGCACCCTTGCAAGCATGCATGTGCATACATACACACACACACACACACACACACACACACACACACACACACACACACACACACACACACCATAGAGATATGCAAGCATGTGCCTTCATCCACAATGACCAACATGTGACAGTTGGAGAAGCTCTTCAGATATATTTTTTAATTATTTTGACAGGAAAGCTGTCAGTTATTTAGTCAGAAGTCCCTCTGTATCACAAACTGTACTTTACCTGACAGAATGCTGAAGTTTTCTTGAAAAAGTTTTGGATTTCATATGAAATAAAACTTTCCTTGTCAACTAAGGACTGAACTCTATAAGGAAAAATTATTGCCTCAAAACACCTTCAGGTGGAAATGTTTTTGAAGAAAGTTGTACAACAAGCAATATCCACAGTACAAAGCCTTTCCCTGCAAACTAATAATTTTCAAACAAAAATAGCATTTATATAAGAAACTATAAAGCAGAGATGTTAAAATGCTTAATTCAACAATAGCAGACTAAAATGCAAGGTACTGAGATATTTCTATGTGATATTGACTATAGAACAATGGAAAAAGAGAACAATAAAAAAATCTTCTTCTGACTTTTCCTGGTTAGGGGTCGCCACAGTGGATCACCTGTCCGCTCATGATTGGCAGTGGAGTTTTACAGTGTTGAATTGCCAGCCCAGCGCCCAACCTTCCACAGAAGGCACACACATGCACACACTCACACGTAAGGCCAATTTAGAATGTCCAATCCACCTACAGCATGTCTTTGGGATCTTTGGGATGTGGGAGGAAACCGGAGCACCCGGAGGAAACCCACGTGATCACAGGGTACAGACTCCACAGAGAAGGCACCCCAGCTGAGGATTGAACCAGAACACCTCTTGCTGTGAGGCAGCAATGCTAACCGCTGCACCACCGCAGCTGCTCTACTAAATCAAAAAACACCTGGATGATTAACAGGACTGAGTATCTAGAGAACAGAGTTAGAAGAAGTAACAAGAATATATGGCATACTTAAAGAGAGAGAAGGAGCCAATATGGTGAACTCATGATTAATAGGGTTACCAACTTAACCACGGACTTTAAAACTACAAGAATGTTATGGTATTGAAAGGACACACAGATCCTTGACAAACTTATCCACAGAAAACAAGCTACTCACCAAAATTTGTAGTAGTGAAGTTTCTTTCTTTTCTGGATAAAGAACTGATTCTCAGAATTGTATGGTCAAACCCACCTGTGAAAAGGGATAAGAACTTAAGGCTTGATAATGACTGTGCTTTTAAAAATGTCAAAAAGAGGAAGTAATGTTGGCTAATGATTAAAGTTTTAACACAGGACAATATTAAAGCTCACCTATTATATCCTCCTCTGTCTAGTGGTACAAAGATGTTCAACATCATGGATGAAGCAGTTTCCTTTGTCCCAGCAAAAAAGTACTACCCAACAGTGAAGATGGATAATAGAAAATGTATCTAAGGACATTCCTCCTGTACTGCTAATGGACAGTGGCAGCTCCTAAATGCTTCATCCCATGCATGGGTCCCCTGAAATTATAGACAGTATGATCCCAGTTATTTTCATTAGATGTAATATATAATTATTGGCCATGGGATGGGTAAGGCCAATCTAACATCAAGTGGGATAGGTTAATTAAAGCACCAAAAGGGAAATTAGGCTCCCTATTGAAATGTCAGCACTTGAAATACCGAGTGCCGAAAAGCCGGAAATAAAAGTCTGAAAAACCTGGAGAAGAGCAAATCTTGAAAATCACTCTTCTCTTTAAAACTTCTTTTTGCAGGTGGGGACAAGCTCCCTCTCATACCCCCATGCGGGGACCAAGACCCCAAATGTATATATGCCAACTCCGAGATCTCCATCCATCCATCTATCTACAACCCCTTTTTCCCATTTTGGTACATGGGATCATGGTGTCCCTTCACCAGTGACAATCTTCTAGAGCCAGGTAGCTAGCCTTGCCACAGTACTTCTTCCACACTACAGACTTGCATGTACATTCACACCTATGGCCAATTTAGAGTGCCTAATCCACCTACTGCATGCGTTTGGAATGTGGGAGGAAACTGGAGCACCCAGAGAAAACCCATGCAAACACCGGGAGGGCATCCAGATTCCACACAGGAGGCAACCCAGGCCTATAGTAGATGCCCTATGCTGACCATCTAAAAAACCTCCATCTATACTCTGTGGAATATCATCTACTCAGAGGCGATCTCTGCTTAACATACAAGGCCATGTCAATCTCTGAGCTGTTGGACATGCTCCACTAAAAGAAATCCCAATCCCTCAGAGCCACACACTCCAGGGATCTAAACCTTGTCATCACAATGAACAAAACATGCTGGAGGGATAGGTTCCTGACCCAGAGACTCCCCATACTCTGGAATAGACTGCCCATACATGTCAAGCAGAGCACCTCCTTGGCCCTCTTCAAAAGGAACCTTGATGATTGGATGGGAGATAGGAAATTCACCACAGGGATCACGTCAGTCGCCCTGCTAGACAGGGGTCCAGGGAAGTAAATATTGTGGGAAGAAATATCCAGGGAATTGTTGTGGCTAGCCTTCAACGAAGGTATGCCCATTCACGCATGTCTCCACACAGAAGACCCCCTAGCTGAGAATTGAACAGGACAACGTCTTACTGTGAGGCGACAATGCTACCGCAGCACCACAAATGGTCTACACCTTTTCTTCCTCATTTCTTGCTTTCATGCACACAAGCATGCATTCACTCATACACGCAGACAGAAACACAAACACACACACACACACACACACACACACACACACACACACACACACACTCACACACTCTCTCTCTCTCTCTCTCTCTCTCTCTCTTCAGCTTTCATGCACGCAACAGGCATTCACTCACATGCACAGATAGAAAAAACACACACACAGACTTTTATCTGTTTCATGTATTTTTTATACTCACTAAACAGGAAACATGCTGCTTATTGAGTGTAAAATAATAGCTTGCTCTCTCTCTCACTGTCATACACACATATACTCTCACACACAGACATAAACATGTACACACACATACTTTTTTTATTTAAAATTTCTTTTCTTTTTTTTTTTTTTATTTTACACTTGCTAAACAGCAAAAGTGCAGCTTAGTGAAATAATGGCGGCCATTAGGTTACTTTCAGTCTGAGCTCCAGGGCAGCTTGATATGCTGCGCTGAAGTGCAAGCTCATTTTTCAGTGGGAGTTATCTATAGATTAACACCCTGCTGGAGAACATTCGTTGTCTAATCAGCATGCAATGTACAGGTCGCCCATTCTCTAATTTGATAGAAAAACATGGCAAACGTAGCAGTAGCTTTATTAACAGCTTCTATGTTATTTGTTATAAGCCAAGACATATCTGCAAATTCAATTTTTGGGAAAAGTTTCTAAGGTAAGCCTTTCTATTATTGTTTTTCAAATGATAATAATGTTTATCATCATCATTAGTGGACCATTAACACAACACAAAAAGTTGATTTATTTCTTTTAAAGATTTTTTTAGTCAAAATAGGGGTGTTTTAGTCAAAAGCCCTACTACTTAGTGCGCACAGTCTCCTTTGTTTTTTTTCTTTCTTCTCTTTCAATAACTATTAATATTAATAATATGATAATTAAAAAGTTTCTTTGTTTCTGATTCTAAGATAACGCATATTAAGTGACTTTTGTTCCTTCAAAAATGAACATTAAAGCTTATATTTTTACCTATTGGATTTAATAGGGATCTAATTATTGTCACACCAGAGGTAATCACTAACACGAGTAACATTGTATTTTAGTGAGACTAGGGAAATGTGAGAGGGTTAATGCAACTGGAGTCTGTATTACTAGGACTAGAAATGTATGAATTCCAGGAGAGGGTTATTTAGATTATTGCACACAGTTTTTGTGCTACAAGTGTTTTTTTTAGGTTATGGCATATTGCACATCATATTTCATGTGTAAGTCATGGGGTACCTCAAATTATTTTTGACAGTTGCACAAAAAGTTATGAGTTCAATGGTTAAAGTTACCTTGTTTAATATTAATGGTTAAAGAATAGCTAGGAAATAGGATGGCTATCCAAATAAGTCGAATTAAATAAAGTTGATATTGTCTTTCTGATGAAAACTCATAATTTAGAAAAAGTGATGTAAACAGGTTAGGCCATAAGAGTTATACCATTATAATCAAGTCTTCATTTAAGGAAAACAGAAGACAGATAAGAATGGTATGGAGATGCAATATTATGCCAAAAGTTATAAATTCAACAGATGACACCAAAGGAATGTTTCTCATGGTCATTATTAAATGTCAAAATAGACTACTTATTCTAAAAAATATATATTGGATGCCAAGATTGGGAACTAAAGTTGCTAGACTATATTTAGATATACATTTGAATAACCTTAAAGGAAATTTGAGTCTGGGATAATTTTTTGTATTTAAACAAATATACGCTAGCATTAAAAAAGACCCAAGAATCTCTGCTTTTGCAAATGTCTTAAGGAATTGGAGAAAATCTATGAAAATTAAATATTTTAAAAGATTTAGTGGCCCAAATTCCCTGTGGTTTATTAATTATGTCTATGTCTTTGGAACTCAAATGAGAATTGACAAACTGTTCCTGGGATTCATTAAAATCCTCACTGCATGCTCTAAGTGCGCAATATGGGTAGGTCAGTTAGTACAATGGTGAGAAAATGTAATTCAGAGACAAGTTTGATTGCAATGAGAAAGACATTGTTATCATGCCTCTGAATCAAACACTGTACTGTTAGACCTAACCACATTACTGCTTTTCCTGGTAGCCCATGCATAGCTTTAGCAAAAGTACCTTCCAATACCCTACTCTCACACAAACACACACACACACACACACACACACACACACACACACACACACACACACACACACACACACACACACACACACACACACACACACACACACACACAGACATACGCTAAACCCTCCACCCCTATGTCTTCAATGAATCTACACTACAAGTATTCTCATAGGAGTGAATGAGTGACCACTGTGTTTTCATGATTGTTTTTTCATTCAAGAGTAAAATTTTACTTAGATGAGTGATTCTCTGAATTGCTTAGCTGAGCAAACAGGGAGCCATGGACATGTCCAGGGAGCAGCACATGGCGAACTAGTAACAGTCACACCCCCAGACTATTGCATTAGAATACAGATTCATCCTTGAGACTGCACTTCATATTTGGGTTCCCCTGAGGGGAAAACCTCAAGGGTAGAGTGGTCTCTGAACTGGAAAGGCTTAGCAGAATGTGGAAACCTTCTGAGCTATGGCTTCTGCATCATGATAAGCCTTTCTGAATCCCAGTCTATATGTTATCAATTATTTAAGTTCTAAAACTGATTCTTTCAGAGTAATTGCATGCCCACTTTTGGACCACAGTGTTCTTACTTTTACTTTCTTGACAAATTATAAGAAATAAGCTATAGGGAATAGACTTCCTACATATTTAACTATATTAAGAGTTCACTGAATGGTTAGATAAAGAAGCTGACAATTGCTTAGCTTTTATTAATAGTGATGTAGTGCATGGAGTGCAGTAATTACTTTCCGATATTCAGAAAAATACAAATCAGTTAAGCGCTAGAGTGGTGCAAGACCCAACCATAACAAATGTTATGTACCCCCTGCTTAAGTTGTAAAGGTCGGGTCTAGTGCTACACTGTAAAATCTGCAGGTGCACATGAGCAAATGACAGCAGCAGAATAAAAAAAAATGTTTCTGCCTGCAGTCCATACTGATAAGGTGTCCCTTCCTCTTACAAACTTAGAAAGCAGCTAGAATAACAAGTTGTATGTTCACCTACATTTGCTCTCTGAAGGATGCATGTTTTACAGCTTTGAAAGCCTGCAAAAAAATGTAGCATTTTTTAACTATAATTAGTAGCACATGGAGCAGATAAAGCTCCATGCACTACAAAGAATTCTGATCGGGACTCTGATCATATCCATTAATTACGTGTTCTCAACATGGATGCCAAGATTTGCTTTCAAGGTGAATTTCTTGGCATCTACATCTCAAGCACTTAATAAATGGGTTATGATCAGTGACCCAATCATAATCTTCTATGTTACCAGCAATATGGTTTGGGATTCTTTACAATATTTTATTTATGGTAGAACTCTATATTCATATGGAAATAAAGTAGAAGAGTGCCAAAGTCATCCCCACTGAAATGACTGGCCCTCAGCATAAGCCATTGATGGCCAGTAGTCAAAGAAGGTTCTAAGATCAACAGGAATTAGGCTGAAGACCTGAAATTTGACTGGAACAAAAATGCATGACTTCAAGCAAATGCTCATGGCTCTAGCACTTCAGGAAGCAGTCAGAGGGATAGATGGAATAAAAGAAGAATGGCCACATCTCCGAACAGCATTGTGAAGATAATAGGACAGATCTGGGTTGGAGCCAGGAATGAGGAAAAAAGGTGCGTAAGGAAACCTGGTGGTGGAATGCAGAAGTCCATGAAGTTTATAAAAGAAAGAAGAATGCAGGCTGTAGTGGAAGACAGAAAAATGAATCAGGCTAAGGAGGAAAACTGCTTTGCTAACAAAGAGACTAAAAATAGTTGCCATAGCAAAAAATATGGAATTAGTGAATATCTCCCAATTTCTGGAAAGTGACTCAACAGATGGTATAAAGAAAGTCTGTCAGACTGAGACTGCAAAACTTCAACAGAAATACACATGCAATACGCAGCAGATGCTATACCATCAACAACCTACTGACCAGTCCAGAGGGCATCAAGAGCAGATGGAGGGAGTACCTCAGGAAGCTTTGGAGTAAAAGAAACCCCACAGAAAGTGTGTTGTTGCAAGATCAACCTAGAATGAAAGAGGGAGCCCATGCTTGAAGACATAGATGTGCGCTAAGGAAAATGAATATAGAGGAAAGTGGCAGGTAGAGGTGAAGTTACAGCAAACATAGTCCGAGATGATCAAGATGTCGTGTGTGTTAGAAGGGCATTGTGTTGCCTGATGACTGGAGAATAAGCTTTCTAGTGCAGTATACAAGGACAAAAGGGACATTCATGTAGGTACCAAACACCTATCACACTGCTTGTCAATGCTGCAGTGGATGATTGGTAAATGAATATAAACAGCAATAAAACATAAGATGAGAGATGAACAGTTTAGTGTTTAGATTCAGGTCAGGATGCAGTATAACTGACCTGATATTTGCAGTGAGAAAAATAGTGGAAAAGGAAGAAAGAGTCCAGCTGGGCAATCCTAGACATGAAGGAAATACATGAAACAGTCTCAAGAAAGCTACTTTGGCCAGTCATGTGATAGTCTGAAGTCACAAAAACATTGGTAAGATTAGTGTACAGGGATGCAGTGATACAAGGTAAACAGCTTTCAAATGCATACAGTGGTATCCAAGTGAAAGTGTGTGTCGGCATCAGAGTTCATTCCTAATTCCATGCTTATTCTTACTGATAATGGGTCATATCAGCAAGCAGGTCAGCAGGGACATATTAATAAAGCTACTGTAAGCAGACGATGTGGAACTACAAGCAGACCCTGAACAGCAACTTCAGCTGATGATAGGGGACAGAAATGTAAAATGGAAAGTACATGGATGAAACTGAGTACAGACAAAACAGAGGCCATTGCAGCAAACTGGGAAATCAAAAGAACCTGAAAATTATGACAGAAGGGAAAAGAGCTGAAGACGTTAAGAGCTTTAAGTATTTGGAAGGGGTGGTTGAGAAGGGAAATATAAATGAGAAAGTCAAAGTCAGAATCATACATGCTGCAGTCAGCTAGCACAAAGTGTCAGGGGTAGTGTGCAGCACAACGTGTCAGGGGTAGTGTGCAGCACAACATGTCAGGGGTAGTGTGCAGCACAACATGTCAGGGGTAGTGTGCTACTGAAGAATGCCAAAGAACATGAAAAGTAGGGTGTACAAAACACTGGTGTGATCAGTACTACTGACTGCTATAAAAACCTGGGCAATAGAGGCAGAGCAGATGAGGAAGCTAGAGGTAATACAGATGAAGTGGCTAAGAATGTAAGTAGAATATGCACTGTGAGATTGATGAAGAAATGATGGGATCAAGCATGAGAGCTGAAGGAAGCATATGACACACCTACTCTAGAGGGAGGGAGGGAGGGAGGGGATGAAGAAATGATGGGATCAAGCATGAGAGCTGAAGGAAGCATATGACACACCTACTCTAGAGGGAGGGAGGGGATGAAGAAATGATGGGATCAAGCATGTGAGCTGAAGGAAGCATATGACACACCTACTCTAGAGGGAGGGAGGGGATGAAGAAATGATGGGATCAAGCATGTGAGCTGAAGGAAGCATATGACACACCTACTCTAGAGGGAGGGAGGGAGGGAGGGAGGGGATGAAGAAATGATGGGATCAAGCATGAGAGCTGAAGGAAGCATATGACACACCTACTCTAGAGGGAGGGAGGGAGGGAGGGGATGAAGAAATGATGGGATCAAGCATGAGATCTGAAGGAAGCATATGACACACCTACTCTAGAGGGAAGGAGGTGGCTTGGCTTGCCACTTGGGGAACAACAAGTGGGAGCTCTGGGTGGTGCAGCCCATGGAGCCCAGACCAGAAGGATGTGCAATGGGCAAGGGGCAGCCATGTGGGGAAGCTCGCATGCTCTCCCCATAAACTGGCAGTGCTAGCATCCCTCAGGAGCTGATGAAGGCTGTCTCTGCGTCTTTGTTGCTTCTTTCAAAACTTAGGAAGAACACAAAATCTCCCTCATACCACTCAAACAATGCATACCTCACACTTCCACTGTGACAAAGCATTTCCCATGATATTCTGTGATTTCTTGACTGAATTCCTTACATTCACTTTTATTCACCACATTATACTTTCCTTTTCGGTCATACCATTGCTGTAACATCTTTTTATATGTATCCCAGTTGTTACATTCAGTTTTAGTTAACTGTTTACTCACTTTCTACAATAGCGCTCCAAAATCTTGTTTAAAGACCCTTTACCATTCATATTTGGAATTATATAGTTATCTTTTCCTACAGTCTTGGAAAAAAACATTCTGTAAAACAGAAACCTTACTTTTCTTCAAATTTCTCACCACACACCACATCAACACATGTTGTTTTATAGTCAGTAAGTCCTGTAAAATCTCCTGATTAGTGAACATGCTAACCTCCTGCAGGTATAAATACAAGATCATACATGAATTATTTCTCCTCTTAAAAAAGAACATGTAGGTCCTGTAATACAGTTTAATGCAGCACTCAATAATTTTCCCAACACTTCTTACCAGTTAATTTCTTTCCCTTTCTCTCGATCCAAAATTATTTAAGGTCTCACCCCAGACAATAAAAATAAACAAGTTCAATAACTTTAGCCATATCTAAACTATGTTGACTAGGTTGTGAAGCTTATAAGTGAAATGTTCTCATCTAGAAGTATATTTCAACATCAACATCAGCAATTAATGTTGTCTCATTAAGCAGATATCAGTTCCTCATTATTATTTAGTTCCACCAATCAGACCTAGCATTCTCGCAGAGTACCTCTCCACCAACGCTATTCCTGTACGTTTACTCTTCATCAAGTCTTTTCTAAATTACCTATTTCCTGTATGCTTAAACAAACATCCCATGAAAGAAAACAGTCAGATTATCCTTTCAACTATAATCCTAACAATTTCTACCTTATCTTAACAGATACAACACTATTAACATTCACTGATATCATTTTAATTTATTCTTCCTCTTTTTCGTCATTTTTTGAACTGTATTTTTCTTTCCACTTGCCTTTTTATCAGAAACATTCGCCCAATTCTCACTGTCTTCTGACTCATCTTCCTTGCTGTCATGTTCCTTGCAAAATCTTTCTTCCCACTTCCTTTTTTTGTAGCATAAACATTCTTAGTGTTATCAATATCTTCTCCTGACACATCTTCCTCACTTTTAAGTTTCTTACAAATCTGTAACCTTATTTCCAAAAGGAATTCTGAATGAACAATCATGTACTTCCACTACTTGGTAAAGAAGCCTTTGGCTGCTTTCGGAGGATAAACCAAAAGAACCAAATATACCATCTTCTGGGATCCTTAGGAATCTGTCCAGTGTGCTGGCAAATCTCATGATGGAGCTTTTCAACAGATCAGTGGTAGTACAGAAAGGCATGGGGAATGAAGATCAGCAAAAGTGGTATCCTTGTACAAGAAGACAGCAGGAACAATCTAAGGAACCACAGTCCTATAAGCCTGACAGAGATGGAAGTGAAAATACAGAAAACAGTCCTGATGAAAAGGTTTGCTGCTTTCCAAGAAGCCAATGGTCTCTGGGACAACAACCAGTCTGAGTCTGTGGCCAGAGGAGCCTGCCAATCCAGTTTGATAAAGTACTATAAGTGGATTGTAGGTAAACTTAGCAGGAAAGAACTTGTAATCATGGGTTACCCAGAGTTCTCCAGGGCCTCTGACATGAACCCTTACAGATAACTGATAGAAGAAGCTGAGGAGTGGCAGGTAGGACCATGGCTGAAGAACTTCATTACTGTATGATGGAAAAGTAAGAGACAGAGGGCTGAAGTGAGTTAGAGGATGTCATAAATAAGGAAAATGACTAGTGGTATGTATACCAAAAGGGTTGGTATTGGCTTCACTACTCTTCACTGTGTTTATTTCAGATATGCTTGAAGGACCAGAGAACAGTGACAAAACGTTTGCTGATGAGTTGATAACACATGCATAGATGCAGCAGTGTTCTGTGGTGGGGTAAGTCTAAGTCTAAGGAAGGATCTGGAAAGGATGACTAAGTAAGTAGAATGATCCTACACTTGGGCCACAACAGCCACAAGCTGATCAAGAAAAGGATCTGGGTGTGTTGATCACTCCTGGAATCTACATCAGGAACAGGTTGAAATGGCAATAGAAAACAGAATGCTTGTATGTATACTCAGGGACTGGACTCTAAAATAGATGAGGTAGTGCTCATACTGAACTAGCCCTGGCTGGGTCACACCATTAATACTGTGTGCAGTTCTGTAAGACATACAAAGAAAGGGAGATCAGACTTGTGAAAAGGCTGTAAAGGAAAGCCACCAGAAAAGTGCATGGGATGGAGTGGAAATTATATGATCCAAACTGAAGGAGACGGAGCTGTTTTCACTAATGTCAAGAATAGGCAAGTTCAATATGATATAGGCAAATAAGGTCATGTTATAGAGATATTATGTGATCATACTGAACAGGAAGAAGATAGGAGATGAGGAGGCACTGTCAGTAGATTGTAGGAACTAAGTACTCCGTGGATCTCTGAAACATTTGTTTTCACAGTCAGTTATGAATTCATGACATTAATGACCAGAAGTATATATATATATATATATATATATATATATATATATATATATACACATATGTAGATTATTTTTTTTAATTTATCCTTTTTTGACCGGGTTAGTCCCACTAGGCTAGTAGCCTCCTTTCAGGAGAGACACAAGGTGGTATTTATACTACTAGGGGAAATGTAACCAGGGTATTGGGTAACTTCCCCTACTATTTTTGATAGATGCCATGGGATCTTTTATATCCACCTGAGCTACCACCAACTCAAGCTGATGGGGTCTTGGTTTAACATCTCAGCTGAAGGATGGCACAATCAGGTATGCAACACTCCTCTTATGCTGCAATGCAGTGTCAGCAATTGATCTACCTGGTGTAAAGGTTTTTGAGAGGCTCTGGACAGGTAGAGAAAGGATGTGGGACAAGGTAGGGATGGAGGGTTGTTAGAATGTGAAATGCACTTGAAAAACAGAATAGGCAGGCCTTTCTATTCGCAGACAAATGTAAATATAAAATAAGACTGGCTTTCAGAGACTCCCCAACTCAACATGTTTAACATTCTTCAGAATCTGACAATTACTACCCCTATGTGTTTGATCGTGATATAGTATTGACGCCAGATATCATTTGTGGTGATCTGCATTACAGAGATTACTGCAAAGCACTATCAGAAGATGTCATTACAGCAGATGGTGATTAGTGTGCCAAGAGGAGACAGACATGCATTGAACACTAAAATCATTTTCTGTTATTTGCTTCAGTCTTTTTTCACAAGATTTGTGATTTAAGAGTATTATTCTATCTATCAGGTATTCAGTCAGTACAAAGAATTCCCTAACAATGACTGCTTCTACAAATCTGGAGGTTACTATGATAATGACCACTCTCTTAGGAAAAATTAGAGACCATTCTAGCTGCAGGGAATAGAAGCCTAACAGATCGCCTTGCTACTCTGCTCCAGTTACATCCACTTATTATCTGGAGGTATTTTCTTCCACCTGTGGAGTTTGTTAATGATTCTTCAGCCTCTCTACCCGTAATAAGTGCAGCTTCTTTCATTATATCCTGTTTTGTTTTCACGTGACAATGTGCAGATATGTGTGTATGTCAAAACGGTTCCCCTTCAGAAGGTCGAACGGCTGAAATCTCGAAATGCATATGGTCGAGACCATATGCTCGAAATTTCAGAAGCTCAACCATCTGAATGGGGATTGGCATACAGTGTAGAATGGGAGATTTCCCTTTCTGCGCTGTAGTGCAATCTCGGAGTTGGTATAAATAAGTAGCGGGGGTGTGGGGGGGTGCAGGGGGGCTTGCCCCCCTGCAGAAACATTGTTTTGTGTTACTTTGTTTTTTTTTTCCCCTTTCAGAAGGTCGAGCTTCTGAAATTTGAGCATATGGCATCGGCCATATGCATTTCGAAATTTCAGCTGTTCGACCTTCTGAAGGGGAACCGTCAAAACTTATTCTGGATAAACAAAAAGAAAACTATCTCGGGCATTATTGGTTATTTTTAGTGCTTGCCATCTGACTGCACAAAGTAATCCACTGTAAATTTCCTTACTGTGCACACCTTTGTGAGCAACAAAGGAAATTGTTTGCACTGTTGCTCTGTATTATACGTAGAATCCATCCTGTCTAGGTACAAAACATATCTCTGTGTTTTAACATTAGTTTTTCTTCCTAATGCTTGCCTTATGGAAGGGGAAAAGGGGCTGTTCTAGATGACTGAATTTTTGTAAGACTTGCCTTCTGGATATAAAGGGGCAGGGTTTTGCTGTGTTTTTATGAATGTAGCTGTATTTAGAAATTAATTCCTGCAATACTTTTTCATGGTGATTCCTAAGGTTGCTTGCATGAAGTGAAGCTTCTTTTATTTTGTTTCACTCTTTCTACCATGTTTTCTAGTGGTTTTGGGAGCTGGTAAATGTCTTTTAGCTCATATTTCAGGATGGTCTGACAAGTCTAGAATAGCATGTAGAAAGATGGCTCTTAATGAGAAGTATTTATTCCATTTGTCTTCTCTAAAAAATTCACACTGTTTTCCTTATTTTGCAGCCTGACTTGAGGGTGGACATTTAACTCCTATGGTATCTCATCAGATGCGAGACTGAGGAACAACGTTGCAAATATAACTATATCTGTTCCTGTATGAGCAGGTATTCATTTATTTTACAAGAGACAAATGAATCTGGATAAAAAAGCCTGTGATGGAAACTTACAGAAGTTCACCAATGTGCCTGAAAAAAAATTACCCGCACTTTTGTTTGCAATGAGTAACCAAGATTCTAGCATTCCTACACCTCCAGCAGGGTCTATAGAGGGCTTTGATTTTCACTTGTAGGACCCAGTTTACCTGGATACTGAGGAAATAGGAGTTGTAGGGATACTAGCATTATTTATTATGTTTGATTGTATCTTATACCTACACATTTTGAGTGAATTTCTATTCAGATTTTTGACAAAAGAAAACTATTTTGTGAGTTAAGTAGATCTTCTCCTTTTGTTTCTAACACTATTCCCTTTTTCCTCCTCTGGATAAATCTTAGAGGCTTTAAGAAAAAAACTGTTTAAGGGCCTTAATTTTAAATTTAAGGGTTTTAACTTCCTGACAAGTGATATAATGTGTCTAAATATTATGATTACTGGTTCATGACCTTCCCTCTCTCCCCCTAAGTAAATCAGGTAGACTTGTTTTTTGCAAAAAGTTAAAATAATGTCAGTTTTGAATGGGGAAACAAAATTACAATTTCTGGTGAGCCTGTAAACTACAAGTTTGAACCTTTTGTTGTATATAATTGTGAACCATGGAGATATGAACCATCAAGCCTCCACTATGCATGATGGCTTGTTTCTCGAGGATGATTTTATTCTCATTTATTCTGCCATTTTATCATATATTCAGCAGTGTTTGTAATAACTCTTACAACTTACTGTCATTGAAATAATTTCCTTAATTTAATTCTCCCATCCCAAATATCACATTCTAAACCCAGTCCTTCACATATAACTATTTTATCTCTAAACTACTGCCTCTAACTTTAACACCACTCGCACCTATAAACAATCACCTGGTACAGTATTTTAGACACAAATGTATACCAATATACACAAAAAAATACTTCTGACTATACCATGTCATATGTTGCTGAATACTGCATTTTCATTTACAGATTTTCTAGATCTTATCATTGCCACAGATCTGTATTATAATCTCAGTGTGCTACAAACCTCTACATTCAGTTATGTGCTCCTCTGGAAATATGAATACTTACTCCAATTCCATGCACTTACATTGTGTAAATAATGTCAGTGCTATTTGAATTAGTCATGTTCCAGCTGTTCGTGTGCCGATCTCTCACAAATGAACAATCAGTTTTGTATTTAAAATTGAGCAGACATGAATATATATTCCTGATCTATATATACGCTTTCTCTGAGTTGCTGTGACCTTGGAAGCAATATATCTATATATATATATAAATCAGGGTGTGACGCTAGAGTCTGCACATTGAGTGTGCAGGAAGTTCAACCCCTTACAAAACATTATTTAACTGTGTTTGTGCGATTTGCTTGGACTGCAGGTTTTGGATTAGGCAGCTGGCAGCAGGTAAATCATGTACAAGTTCATACAGCAGATCCAGTATGTCACATGATTGATATCACAGGACTTTTTATGGGAAACCTGAAGCTACCTACCTGCTGCTTCTACTAGCAGGAGACATTACAACTAGATCCTGTCCTCATAGACAGCATAACAACTTCTAATCCCCTAAGTAGCCACCATTTATCTCAAATATCATTAATCGTATAGCTGCCATGGCTAAAATTCATTATGTAAATACAGAATAACATGTATTAATGCTAATGGATAGACGAAATGATGAAAACAAAACAGCCATCTTTTCTCACAGCCTGATACTTGGTTAAAAACAAAGCCACCTTTCCCTATCGCCCTGCTTCAAAGCTTTTCTTGTTTTGATCAGGACAGGCATAGTATTAACTGATATATTATTATAAAGACAATGATCTCAGCATCACTTTTAAGGGCTTCTCACCTGATACTTGTAGTCATTTCCCAAAAGGTTAGCAACAGAAGTACAAAATAGAAATTCCAAGCTTGTTGCTGCTGTTGCCGACCTCTACCTCTGGACTATACTTTTGCTTACAGAACTCATCAACAACACTCTACAGTGTTCTCTAGACAAACTAATATACTCATCTTAGGTATGTTTAATATTAGTAGATTTGAACCACAGCATGGAGTTGCAGAGATCTTTCTACTAGATCTTCAACTTACGCAATTAGTTAGGGTTACACAACCCATTAGACCAAATCCAGATACCCATTAACCACTGCCAACTAGACCTAAGGATCAGAAACACCATGCAGAGAGCATGATCTCATTGTCCATCCATACAGCTTACTTGATCACACAACAGTACCTCCTCAGTTGCCATGTAAATTAATAAAAACTCCACGACAAAATTATTTCCACCAAAGTGAGAACATTTACAAATAAACTATTTGCAATATATTAGTTAGAAACTTGTGACTGTAACTCAAACTACAGTTCCTCTGATTAAAACACTGCCTGATAAACTATTCTGTGCTCTGTCTAGGAAAAACAGGAACAGTAGATGAGCATGAGATCTAATCGATCTGAGGCAGCTCATGAAGCTTAGAAATAAACTCTAGACTACAAAGAACAATGTGCCACACCAACAACTACAGATACCTACGGTCATATCAGAAATGTAAAAAATCCACAGGATGGCAAAAATCACTTTATCTTAGTACACAAGCTGTACTTTCATAAAATCCTAAAAGCTCATGTGAGATGAGCACACTAGCAAGGAGAAACACAAAACAATCACTATTTACAGTCACAGAATGGCATGGCCCATTTCCTGACCCCATAGCAGAAGAATTCAGAACTGATTTCTAACATATTACAAGCCATCCAACCAGGTGTAACAGTGACCTCTTAAAGGCAATATTTTACTTTAAGACTCACCATCATAGTTCATGCAAGTATGGGCAGTGCCAACTTGACTGACATCCTGTTTGGGCTGTCTATTAAGCATGGTGATTGGGACTTTTTTAAGTCTTATTAAACCTTGTATCTTGTAAACAATAAAAGGTTTAAGTAGGTTAAAGTAAAAAAAAATCTAAAACTCTAATGCTGAACATTACAAACTTAATCACTGAATGACTGTTACATGAATCCATCAAAGGGGATGTCCTCCTGCACCCTCTTCTATACACAATTTTAAATGCCTTGTAGACCTATGTGGTGGAATGGGTGCAGGGAGGAAGCCCCCAAGTGATTGTAGCACTGACTGTCTTTTTAATATCTCATCTTCTTAAGAACTCACAGTGTCAGTGAACCAACAGGTAAACATTCACCTTTGGTGCAGAATGCTGTGAGTTCTATTCCAACACAGGTAGATGGATTACTGACACTGCATTGCAACATAAAGGGGATGTTGCATGCATGGCTCTGATAAGACATTAAACTGACACCCTTCTGCCTGAGTTTCTATTACCTCACATGGACGTAAAAGATCCAATGGCACATATTGACAAGAGTAGGGGTGCCTTATTTATAAAAACACAAAGTTTTACAATAAACTTACAAACATATTTACAATATATACATGATTTACATGGATAGCTTCTTTTTTAACAGAATAATAAAAGGAAAAATATATTTAGTTATGAGATCCCCATTCAATTTTCCATAACCAAAATCTTATTTTCTTTAACATCATTGCCAAATCCCATTTTTCATTGAACAAAATTTCCTTAACTCTTTGGTTCCAAATTATCCAAATTATACAAAAAGTTTTTTATCAATTTTTGTTACATATCTTTCTCCTTTTCCTATTTAATAACCATACTCAATCATGTCCATATTTAATTTGCTTACATTTTCTATTCCTTCTAGATACTGCAGATCAACTAACTTCTTCCATAAAGTTTTAGTTTGCCTACATCTGAGCAAAACATGCTCACTGGTTTCAAATTATTAACGATTCAAACAAATCTTATATTTTTTCATCTTGCAAGACATATTTGCTTTCACTGGAAGCTTTTGTATACTGAGTCTCCATAAAAAATCTTGGCATTCAACCATTTCTTTATATCTTGACATTCTAGCTTGAATTGCTGCAGTTCTAACTTTTGATAACTCTTTCCATGGGTATACACAAAAATATTTATGCATAACATTATTGTATCATTTTCTTCTATTATCTTCTATTTTATCAAGTTTTATTTTCCATGAGCAAATTTTCTCATGATAATTATTTATTTTATAATTGGTCCATAATCTTTTTCTTTTATTATTCCAAATATATAACTACTCTTCTCTATACTTAGATTTCAATATTTGTACTAGTAATGAATCATCGTTATGCTTTAAACATTGTAATATTTTAAATAAGTTCAGTGATGCTGTATTTACTATAGGATTAATCAATCCTGAGCCTCCTTCTTCTGTATTAACATATAATATACCTGTCTTTACAGAATTAAATCTGGAACCCCAAATAAATGAAAACCTGATATTGAAAACATCCTTTTCACATAGAGCAGCATACTAAAGACATTCACCAAAAATTATATTCTTGTTAAAAGAATAGAATGAATCAAATAAACATCCTTTTAAATAACAATCTGAAAGCTTTCCAAAACCTGCACATATTATTCATTGTTTTCATTTTTTTTATTTCCATAATTGTAATGTTTCTCCTTTTTCCCAAACCAAAACAAATCTCAAGCACTTTTAAATTTGTTAAGTTAAACTAAGCACCTCCCAACATACCATCACAACCTAATTCTTGCCTTTCTCCCTCCTTTGGCTTACACACCCAACAACACCACTTTCCATTACATTCACAGCAAAAAAAATTTCTCCGCTACTATGTTGAACTCTTTACTCCAGCAATGTGACTGGTCACCTTTAAAGCACCTCCAGTTAGACCTTGCTGTACAGTACTTTAACAGCACATTCCTTGACATATTAAACAACCTAGCTCCCATAAGAAAAATTTGTACCTCACCTAAACAGCTACCCTGGCTCACAAAAGAAACCAAATCACACTCAAACTAAGGGACAGGGCCTGGTCACACTACCAAAATACCAAAAAACAAGGAGTTCCTCACTTTAAGAAATCAGGGTAAGAAACAAGTAAAGCAGGACAAAAAAAAAATCATACTTTCTAACTTGCCAACAAAAACACGACATGTTTTTGTATTAACTCTCTCCTAAACCCTGGGAAACCCACAACACCAGCACCCACTACGAACAATTCCTCAGACTGTATAGCAACACAGTTTAACACACACTTTATTAACTCTGCAACCACCCTCATAAGTAACAGTTCCAACACAGCCCTAACAGTACCCATCCTTACAGTCTCCAACCCCATCTCATTCCATATTAAATCCATTCAAACCAGCTATATAAAAAAGCTGCTTAATAAACTAAAACCCAATTCACTCTCTGCTGAACACCTCCCCAATGAATTTCTAAAACTTGCAGCCAGCTCTATCCCTTATCCTATATCCATATTAATTAATCATCCCATCACTGAACAGTATGTTCCCCGCCTTTTGAAAATCTCACATAACATTCCCCTTCATAAAGGTGGCCCCTCGACTGACTTATCGAACTACCATCCCATAGCCATCCTCTTCCCCCTTGCCAAAAATGTTAGAAAAGTGAATTCACTCACAGTTCCTTGACTACTTCCTACAGAACAACCTTCTATCTAACTCACAACATGGTTTCCGTCCCAAGAACAGCACCAATATTGCCCTCTTAGCTTTCACCAACACTGTAAACCTCCTAAAAAAAAGGCCAACTAGCCACATCTGTCTTTCTCGACATGACCAAAGCTTTCGACACAGTATCCCTTCAAATTTTTCTTAACAAGCTAGCCACATACAACCTCAGCATATCATCCCATACCTGGTTTCACAGCTATCTATCAAACCACCAACAGTCTAACAAATGGGAAAACAAACTCTACCCCCGCTACCATTCTTTGTCTCAGTACCCCAAGGGTCCATCCTTGGACCCCTACTATTTATCATATTTAGCAATAACCTCACTAGCTCCACTCAACTTGCCTCCATAGTACAATATGCTGACAACACCTACCTCATCTGTTCTGCCACCATGCCCCAGGATCTAGAAGTAAAAACTCAGGAAGCCCTCCAAGACATTAATAAACATCTATCCAACCACGAACTAATACTCAACCCAAATAACACCAAACATAATTTTTGGTAAAACAAAACTAAAAATAGCCCACCTTCATTTACTATCTACTCCTCTAATGGCACAAAAATCAAACCAGTCAGCCACATGAAACTTCTAGGGGTAACAATAGATGATTGTCTAAAATTCAACAAACATATATCTGTAGCAATCAAAAAGGTTCACTCCAAACTCGGCTCACTCTACAGAGCTAAACCATTCCTCACTATCAATGATAGACCAGCCACAGCCAGATCCCCACCTTCTATTGTCCCTACTTTACTGTTCTCAAAGCCTTACCAATATGCACAAAACAGACTTAAACAATGTAGAAGCCTGCTATAACAAAACAGCTAAGTTTGCTGCTAATCCACCCCATAAAACACATCACTGTCATGCCCTACAACTCAGCTGGATCAAACTACCTAGCCTATTATCTCTCAACCAGCTTACCACCATCCATAGTATCATACACACACCCGACAACTGCCCTGCTCTCTTTGACCTAGTCCAACTAAACATCAACTCAAGAACCCTCAGATAATCTGACATACTAAACCTAAAAGTAACCACATCTCACAACTACTATGGTGACTCCCTCTATTCTAACAAAATAGCTACAACCTGGAACTCTCTCCCACAACACATCCTGCTAAACCCATACAGACACAAATTTAAACTACTAAAAGAACACCTTACTAAACACTGGCTTTACTCTTGTACTGTCCCTTGATAACCGCTTTACTCACTGTTACCTCAATTAATCTCTCCATCTACTGTTATACAATTTATACTCTCCAACCTTAGATTCTCCAAAAAAGTCCCTCTACTTGTTGCATTCAACCTCCTTGTTGTTTTTTCTTATTATATTATGTATTAATGCTTACATTTTCACTTTGTAATTGAATATTCTAACCAACATTGGTGGTTTTTCATACTAAGCCTCTGTAATGCTTTGTTCTTGCCATTTATTGTATATGCTTAACATGTTTGTTAACTATTTGCTTTGGGGCTTATCTCTCTGGGTCTCCACTGAAAACAGGCTATCTGGTCCAGTCGGACATTACCCGGTAAAGAAATGTAAATAAATAAATAAATAACAAATATTCCATCTGGATCAGCTGCTTACTCCAGGTTAACCAATTTTAGTATATTTTCAGTTCCTCCATTGCAATATTTTCTCCATTTCCTTACTATCTTGTTTTAAAAAAGGAATGTTTTTCCTTTAAATAACTCTTCTATGTAATTTTATACTATTCTTATAATTTTATCTTGTGTATTATACACTATACCATTTATATCTTTCATTTGCCTCATTATACTGTTATTTCCTTAATAATCTTACTCAAAAAAGATTCAATTTCTTTTTTCCCATGCAGACAATATCTTTGCTTATACACTAAATGCTTTATTTCAGCCTCATTCAACTTATACACTTCCTGTTCTTTAACAAAGAAAACATCATAATTTCTTTCTAAACTGTGAAACGTCTCATTACTTAATGTTCTGTCCCTATTTTTTTCTTCCTTTTTTTCTTGTTCTCATTGCATAAAACATTTCTTATACTATTCCAAATCATGTTATTTCCCCACCATATTTCAGTTTGATATTTTTCTTCTTTAGTAAAAATCTAGAATCTTCCAGAATAATAATTATAAAATAATAATAAAAGACCTGAATCTAACATGCGACATCAACAAAACCTGCTGGTGAGATAGGTTTGTTTCTCAAAACCTACCACATCTCTGGAATTGACTTCCCATACACGTCAAACAGAGCACTTTGCTGACCCACTTCAAGCGCAACCTTGATGACTGGATAGGAAATGACAAATTTGTCCCAGGGTTTCCACCTGTGTCCCTCACTGACAGGGACAACAGGTGCTGACTGATATTTCTTTTTGGGGATAAACTCTTGGCTAGACTTGTAAGGGCCCCAGGGCCATTAGCCTAGTAACATCCTATGAACCTCCTATGATTCTATGACAATGCAAGGCAACAATTAAAATTTTGACTAGTGTGTATCTACCAAAGTCAGAAAAAACATCTAGTTTTAAATGGCATATTCTGTATTGCATTGATTTGACACATTGATAGTACTGTCTTCTGCGGCCTTTGAACAAGCTGTATAATGTAATTAAAACTGGTGCAATGACTTCTTACTAGAAAAATCATAAGGCGGTAAATCCTACATTATTTGAAAGCACTTCAAGAACTGCCATTATATACCTTTCAAGATTATGGACTGTTTCACCTACAATTAGAAAAAAGAGAACAAATCATTCAGTAAATTTCCTTATATATACCAATCCACCCATTTGAGTAAATGATACAATTACTAAATCTAGACAACAAGAATGTCAACTTTCAACTGATATGAAATACCAGATAGTGAAATGGCATAATGCAATATAGTAACGTGTTAATATGCAGCTGATTTTCTAGTATGAGTGGTAAAGGAGATACGTAAGATGGGCACAAGAAATACAAGTGTGTTATAGTGCCATTGTGCATGACTGTGAGTAGTTATGTGCCCCATGATGCATGTTCATAGGTTCATAGGAGATCTATTGGCCTTAGGGCCTTTATAAGCCTAACCGTGTTATACCCATGTTCCCTTATTGACCAAGTTATATGGTCTATATTTGCAGCACAAGTCTATGGTCAGAACTGACTGCCCTTATTCAAGAGGGACATAGGTGACACCCCAGGGGTAAATTTACAGTCTCCCATCCAGTTGTCTAATTTACAATTAAATAGGGTCATTGAGGATCTCTGTTCTATGTGAATTAGGAGTTTGTTCCAGAGGAGTGGCAATTTCTGGGAGACATATTTGTGTCACCAGCGTGTCCTGTTAATGTCACAGGCTAGGTTAAGATACCTAGAGCAAGTGAATCTTGCCCCATTTGACTTGCGGATGTGCAGCATTTCCATTAGGGCAAGGTCCGAGACTGCTGTGTAGACCAAGCACAAGTCATCTCTTAGCAGCCTATAAGATACAGAGTATAGTGACAGGGCCTTCCGTCTGTCCATGTAGGTCACGTGTTGAAGGCCTGGAATTTTCTTGGAGAGAAACCTCGGAGGTCTCTCCACCTGCTGCAGGCATCTGGTGAGGTACATACAGAAGGGAGCATTGTACTCTATTAGTGCTCTGATGAGGGAAGAGTACAGGGGAGTTATAACATCCTTAATCTGGATGCAATACCCTTAATTATGAGATGTGCAACATAGAAGGCCTTCTTTGCCACTGTGGACACATGGTGATAAAAGTTAAGGTTCTTATCAACCTGTGTTTCCAAATCTCTCACCACAGGGTTTGAGCTAAGATGGTAGGTACTGTTAATATTGTAATTTGCAGGGACTTCCTCTTTGCAAAAGGGATGATAACACATTTTTTCTTTTGGTTTAGTTTAAGTCCATGGCTTTGGCACCAGCCATTTGTCTGTGTAAACCCTTTTTGTAGTATGTCAACATCGTTGGGGGACTCAATGACTGAACTCAGTTTGCAGTCATCAGCAAACTTGGTAAGCCACAGGCCATCTGTTTTCACCTTACTTCTGAGAAATAGATTCCAAACAGTAGGGGGCCCAGCACAGATCCTTATGGTATACCACTGGTAACTGGTCTGCTGGTAGAGGTGGAGTCCCTAACTTTGACTGTATGCTTTCTGTCGGTGAGCTAGTTGGCTACCCATCTAGTGACATATGGGTTAATTCCCAGTTTTTAATTTCCTCAAATCTTTTGGGTTTTTAATACCATGACAGGAATGGACCCCATTCCTAAGTGAATGTACGATTAAAGTTCATGAAATTAGTATTGCTTCAATCGTTGATGTCAGCCAGAAGTGCTCTTTGCAGCACCTGCAATGTGCCCAGTAATGACACCTTCTGCAATACTTACAGAGTTACATATATTAGTAACATATCTAAATACAATTGTAGATTCTTTTTTATAAGACCCGTTGCTCCTAGTATTATTGGAACTGTCTGGCCATCTTTCTTCCACATTGCTCTCATTTCTGCCTGCAAATCCTGATATTTTATGACTTTGTGTCTCTCTCTGTACACAAGACACTGTAGTCACTGGGTGTAGTGATTTCAGTGATCAATGATACTTTTGTCTTCTTTTCATGGACCACTATATCTGGTTATCTCGTATCTATCTTTTGAACTGCTGGTAATGGTTGATCCCATGTGATGTAGACTTCATCATTTTCTGTGATGTTTTGTGGCTCATGTTTCCAGTGTTTTTCAGCCACTTCAGTATTATAATGTTTGCACAATGCCCAGTGCAGCAGTCTTACCACATTATTATGCCTTTCAGTATACAGTCCTTCTGCCATTAGTATATCACAACCAGCAACAAGGTGTGCAACTGTTTCCAATTCAGTTTTAGAAAACCTACATGTGTGTGTTTCTCCCTCATGTTCAATCAACCTTGTAAACTAACATGTACATAGCCCACTATCTTGGGCCGCCAATATTAACCTTTCATCTTTTGGTTTGAATTACCTCTCCTTAACCATTACTGCATTAGATCCTGATCAACATGAGGTTCTTCCAGGAGTTTTCTATACTTGCAACTATATTTATGCATTTTTCACATTTCTTGCCTTCTTATCTGATATTTCACCTTATATTCCTTCTTTTGAGTTTTGGCACATTCAGTTGCTGCCTGATTTTTATCTACTTCTGGTTTGATTTGTATTCCTATTTGATGTCAATATGCTTCTGCTAGACTAAGAAGGGAAATAATCTTAGACTTATTCTACTCGTGTTTCAAAACATTCACTATGTTTGGATCTTGTGAGATCAGCAGATATGTATGCAGTCCCACGACTGCAGATCTATACATGTAATCAATTTCAAGGAGACCCATACCTCCTTCAGAGCGAGGAATATATAATCTTGGTATGCAATAATTTTTATAAATCATTTGATGAGCATGAAGCATCCTTGTTGTTTTCCTGTCTAATCTATCCAACACCTTTTGGGGCCAGTCAGTCACTCCAAAATTGTAAGTTAGGACAGGAAGAGCAAATTGCTTTATAGCTTGAATTTTGTTCCTAGATGTTAATGCTGTTTTCAGGATTAAATTAAGTCTTCTAAAATATTCCTTAATAAGTTTAATTCACACTTGTTCATGTACTATTACTGACCCTCCATCAGTTCCCAAATATTTATATACTCCCTCTTGCTCAAGTTCTTTTATATCACATTCTTGTCCCAAACTGATATTTTCTTTTTGCTGCAGTTTTCCTGCTTTAAACGTTGCTTTTGCACATTTATCAAGACCAAATGACATTCTTACATCATCTGAAAAAGCTTTGACTACTTTCAGTTGTGCTTTCAGTTCCTCATCTGATGAGCTATACAATTTTAAATTTTCGACAAAGGGAATATAAGAAGTCTTTACACTTTGTTGCTTTCTGGGCACCAAATTACAGCCATGACCTAATTTGTTAAGCAGACAGCTTAATGGGTTAATAGCAAGGCCAAAGAGCAACAGTGACAGAGAACCACCCTGGAATATCCCCCTTTGGATTTGTAACCCTGGAATAATAATTTGTTCTTTATCATGGCTTAACTTCAAAGTGGTTTGCCACTGTTTCATAGTCACTGTAATGTAGTTTATCAGTGTAGGGTGTATCTTATACATTTTAAGCACTATTTTATCCATGAATGGGGAATACTGTCAAATGCTGTCTTGTAGTCAATCCATGCCATACTTAGATTCTTCCCCTCTTTACAGTTCTCCACTATGACTTTATTTAACAAGAAATGATCCTTTTTTCCATAACACTTTCTTTTATTGCCCTTTTGTTCTATTGCCATAATTGAGTTTTCTTCTAAATGACTATAAACTCTGTCAGCATCAATTCCAATGTATAGTTTATACGTTATCAGAAGAAAAGTTATTGGTCTATAATTTTAGGGTAGCTTGCAGGTTCACTCTTAAGTAGGAGTATTGTTTTTCCTGTTGTTAGCTAGGTTAGTGTCTGTTCGGGGTGCGCATATAAGTAGTTCTTATTCATGGCTAAATCTTCATGCAAAGATGTTAATACTTTAACCACAAGTTAGGTACTGCATCTGGGCCTGGGGTTTTCCAATTAGAGGCTTTTCTTAAGTTTGTTTCAATCTCTCTGGCTGTTACTTCATCCCATTTCATATCCTGTACCTTTGAACTTCTTATTCTTTCTTTTACTTTCTATATATTTGGCATTTTTGCCATGTTCCACAGGATCTTCATAAATAACTTCTTCAAAATGTATCTATTTCTTCTCTTTTTGGTGGTCTTTCAATTCCTTTTGCCTTGTTTCCCCATTCTCTATAAAACATTTTGGGTCATCAATAAATTTTGGACTTTTCCTTTATATTTATCTGTGTATCTTCTAAGTTTTTCTGCCTGTGCTGATATTTTTAGTTTATTATTTGCGATAGTGCATGATATCCTGATCTGTTATAACAGTGTGCATTACTTTTATCACATCTATCTTAATGAGTATTTTTGTTGATCTGTTCCCTCTTCTGTACTCTTCTAACAGTGATACAGCTTGTCTTAATTGCTTTATAGTTTTCTCTATTCGATACTTCCATGATGGTATTAGATTTCTCTCCTTCCTTTCCCTTACTACCCTGTGTTCTTGTGGTAGAATTTTATCAGTTATCAATTTAGCTGCACAGTAATATATCCTGCTGACTTCTGTTATATCACATGAATCTTTATGGACAATCCTAATTACTGTGTTCATTTGTTTTATCGAACTTCTGACTTTTTTGGTTTTATTGACCTTCTGCAGTTTATTTCTTTCATTGAGCTTAAGATGTCTATCTATCTCCATTACATCAAGAAACTCTTCTCTTAGCTCATTTTCTTCTAAACTGAGGGCACATATTTTTGTTCTCCATTTTCTGTGGCATTTTGTAGAAAGCTCTATAGCATCTTTCTGTGGGACATTCTCTTCAATTTCATCCTGTGTCATCCATTGCTCGGTCATATGGAAACTCACTGGCCTATCACTTCTCAACATTGACTGCATCAGAATTGCCACAGTTTTCTGTTCCTTCCATTGCTGTTCAGCTTCAAGTGAACATTTGTACTAGTTTTCTGTGAAAGGCTTCAAAATATCTTCATATGGCAACTGACCAATTGCTTCCCATTCCACTGGTTTCTCCTTAATTTGGATGCTATTGCTCAATCCTGCTGTGATGCTTTCTGAGTTAGATTTTTCTACACTGAGTCCTTCACTTCACATGTACTCTTTAACCTCAGTTTCTATTTCTTTAACCTCTCCACTACTAATCTTATTTTCTACTTTTCCTCTTTGTCTTCTTATTTTTTGTATTGTAAAGTTTTCCATGTCCAGATTCTTTTACCTGTATTCCTCTTCAAATATCTTTGGGGCTCGCTTTTTTGTATTGATTAACTTACCTTTTGACTTTGTATAAACATTGCACCATATCAAATCTCTCTTTCTTTCCCATGTCCATAAATTGTTTTTATACTTTTCAATAAGGTAACCAGAATATGAACAACAAAACAAAACAAAAAAATAAAATGCAGCCACGGATGCCACAAACAAAACTTTAATAAACAAAGAGATTGGAGAAGCAAGACAAACAATGGACAATGAGGGGCAACTCTCAGGAGGTAGGCAATTACAAGAACAATCACATGTCCCAACCTGTTTATTCCAGACAAAAAGTTCAGAAGATCAATCATCACAACAAACGGCAGTGATGGACTTTTCATTTGGTGGAATGGACATTACCTCCAAAGGTACTGTGTTTGATTATGGAGGATGTGTGATTTATAATTTTTCTACGATGGACATAGCACCTGTTCACGGGATTCTTTTTTGGAAAGGGTTTAAGTTTATACCAACAAGTAGACCTAATGTTGCTCATTATTTAACAGAATTAAAATTATATACAAGAAAATTTAATTTAAGATGCATGCTCCCTGATGATAACATGACATGCTTCTGGGAAGGAGCTGTGTAGACATAGTGTATTTACTCCACCCTTCATGCCCCCTATTGCACTATTTGAACAGCTTTGTGAAAATTCTATTAGAGAATGGTACAGGAGTTACAAACCAAAATATTATAATTTATCTGATAATGAGAGGAAACTCTTGAACATGCTTGCTAATGATAGGAGTATAAAAGTTATGAAATCTGATAAGGGGGTTGGGGTAGTAATTAGGATCAGTTTTTATACTCCTCTAAGATGATGGATTATTTGAATAATGGGGAGTTTTTTGATGAGGTTTCACATAATGAGATCGATATGGCATATCATGCAATTGATTTAGAACTGGAGGATATTTTTATATCATATGATTTACCCCTGAAACTGAGAGACTTCTTTTTGGTAAGGAATCCTAGGATCCTGGCAATATTTGGGATACCTAAGATTCATTAAGTCCATTACGGATCTGACACTTAGACTGATAGTGGCGTCAGGGGATGCCAAGGCTGAACCATTTGCTAAGTTTGTTGACCATAATTTGAAAACCTTTGGGGTTGACAAAAAGCATTTATTAAAGGATGTGTGGCATTTTCTTGAAACTATAGCTTGTGTATCTTTTTAGTGATTTGATGGTAACAGTGGATATTAAGGATTTATTTTTGGTTATACCACATGATTTGGGACTGGAGTGGTTTCATGAGGCTATGGTCTTAGGTATGAAATTAAATTATGATGAGATCAATCTTATTTATCAATGTATGGAGACCATTATAGTTAATAACTTTATGTATTACGAAGGAGAATACTTTAAGCAATGTAAGGGGGTGGCAACGGGGGCAGCATCTGTCCCAATTTTTGCAAATATGGTCTTATGGTATTTTGAAACAAAGGTTGTATTTTGTTTATCTTTTAATTCAAAGTTAGTAACATACTTGTGTTTTTTGGATGACGTCTTTATTTTATGGAGATGTAGTATGGATGATTTGGATGCATTTATTACATATTTGAATGATTCAACTGATTTTTTGATGTTTATGTATCAAGTTGATGCTACTTCAATTCATTATTTGGATAGCAACTTGTACAAAAATATAGATTTGCAAAAATTTGAGTCTAACATTTACTACAAGGGTACTTTTTTGAATGCTTATTCACATTATGACAGCCAGCACCCCAGATGGCAAAAGAGAAATTTGGTTAAGGGACAGTACATTAGATTAAGTAGATTGGTCTCTGATGATAAAATATTTAATGTTAAAGCTTTGAAACCAAGTGAAATGTTTAGAAATCATGGTTATCCCCAAAATTTGCTTGATAAGGCATTGAGGTGGGTAGCTGAGGGGAGAAACATGAGGTATATCCTACTTTTAAATTCTAAGAAAATGGTTAGTATTAAGATGGAGGATCCTCAGGTATCAAATCCTACTCTGGATTTTGTGATGCAATACAACAGGGAAGTGTTTTCTCTGAGGAATTGCATTACAGGTCATTGGAATATTGTCTTTGGCACACTATGGGTATGTTGAATGGTTTAGAGGAATGCCCTAGATTTGTGTTCACAAATAGTGTTAATTCAAAGATTATTTTGGAAAGGAAATGAGATATGGATCTAGGTTCTTAATAAATATATTGTGGTATATGCAGACAGTGTAGGTATATTTTGGAATGTTCCTATTTTTCAGTGTCTGGTTATCCAAATTTGATCTCAGTCAATGGGAGATATGATTGTAATACGAAGAGGTGGTATACATTGCCTTGTGTGCCTCATGCCCAGCATTTTATGTTGGTAAGACCATTGGCCCTATTAGAACTAGAATTTATAAGCACATTTATGTCATCAAAAAAGCAAATTCATCTAATGCATTGTATAAACATTCTGTCATTTGTAATGATCTTAAGAAATTTGCTTTTGGTGTATTAGAAAAAGTTCCTATGCCAGTAAAGGGGTGGTGAATGGGAACTTTATATTGAGTATAGAGAGTTTGTGTGGCAAGTTTTGCTTAATGTGAGCGTCCCACCAGGGTTAAATGAAGTGATTTCTGTGAAGCCAGTTTTAATGATTAAAGCAGCATCTATTTAATATTAACTGTTTTTATGAACAAGTTTTGATATGTGTTATACATGTAATTTTAATACCTTGCATTGTGGATGCGTTATTTTAGTGTGTATTGCTTTAAGATTTAGTGGGTTTACATTCGGTTAATTTTTTTAAAAAAGTGTTTAAGTAACAGTAAGTTATTCTGTATTTTTTTCTGATGAAGTTAATTTTTGAATGAAAGTGCTTAAACACTTATTAAAGTTTTGTTTGTGGCATCCGTGGCTGCGTTTGATTTTTTTTTTTGTTTTTATACTTTTCAAAAATCTCTAGGTTTTGTTGTTTATATTTTCACACTTCCTCAGAAGCTTCCTTTTCCAAATAGATCAAGGTTTCTTGATCTATAGAGTGCTTTTCACAAATCTGTTGTATTAATGAACACACATTTTTATTTGACACTTCTGACAATGTTTTCCTTGTGGAAGTATTTTTATTTCCTCTAATTTCTCTCTTAATCTTTTTGTATATCTTCTGT
Source organism: Protopterus annectens (assembly GCF_019279795.1). Lineage (NCBI taxonomy): Eukaryota > Metazoa > Chordata > Ceratodontiformes > Protopteridae > Protopterus > Protopterus annectens. The sequence goes on along the minus strand of NC_056729.1, from coordinate 285,997,310 downwards.
ATGGAAATGTTGGGCTTTTTGCATAATAATAACAGTACAAAATTTCTTTCTTATCCTCAATAGTCCACTCTACTGTCCTTATGGCTTTTCTTTGACCTATCAGTTTTTGTGGATTGCTACTTCCTTCTACAACGGGGGGGGGGGTCATCCTCCCCCTGGACCTGACCTGGCCCCACTGTAGGAATGTTTCTGTATTTTGAGGATTCCACACTGTCATTTTTTCCAGTCCTGACACCAGTGTGCCCACCAGGAGTGGGCACTTTTATCCTGGGTCTTGTACACCCAGTTGCCTCTTTTAATTTTTGACCTATTTCTGTCTATGCTATATGCTATATAAAATGCAGTCTATATATCAGTGCTGTCTTGGTAAGATTTTGTGAAAAACAGGGTCCACCTCAAAAAGGTACTCATCAAGACTTGAGGATGAATTCAATTTCAGCAATACTACTCTCCTTTGCTTGCTGACTTATCATCTCTCCATTCTGGCCCCTTATATCTCCTTTCGGACCCCAGCTGGGTGAGTTTCTCAATGATGCCTGAGTAGGGGATTGTGTCAAAGGCCTTGGCAAAGTCAAGAAAGGCTGTATGTACTGTTTTGCCTTCATCTGGGGCTTTGATGACTTTCTCGAAGAAGTCCGCCAGGTTTAATAAGCATGAGCTACCCTTAACAAAGCCACATTGGGTCGGGTCAAGACTTTGAAGGTCATCTATGTCTTTGTTGATAAGGTCCATGATGATTCTCTCCATGGCTTTGCAGATAAGGCTGGTTATGCTTATGGGTCTATAGATCCCAGGATCAGTTGATGAACCCCCCCCCCCTTCTGCAAGGGAATTATTCTTGCTGTTTTCCACTCTACTGGAACAAAGTCAGTGCTAAGATTGTGGTTGAAAAGAGTGCCAAGTGGTTCTGCCTGGTTCTATTTTTGACCATTTAGTAGGCAGCCTGGGATGTTATCGGTCCCATAGAGGCTGTGTTTTTGGCCATGAAGAGTGCAGTTATGACCTGCTCTTTGGAGATACTAGGTAGAGGACTGGTGACAGGTAAGCTTTGGAGTATGTTTGGTGGGCACAGGGGTTGAAGTTTGCACCAAATCTGTCTGTTTACAGGCTGTCTATGTCTTCAGGGTCAGTATGAGTGTACCACCCACTACTAGTTTGGCACAAAGCTGGGCCTTTCCTTTTAGATTTCTGATGTAGGTAAAGAATGCCTTGTGATTACCATTAGCTAGGGATGCTAGTTTAGCTTTGCAATTGGCTTTAGAGGACTTTACAAGATATCTAATTTGCTTGTTCAAGCTGTGGAGGGTGTCCTTCCTCCGCTGAGTCAGTTCCCTCTTGTTCTTAGACATTAGTTTCTTCCTCTTGTTGTATAACTTATTTATGCTTGATGTCCACCAGGGTCGCTTGTTTTTTTGTGACGGTCTTTTTTGCAGAGTCTATACATTTGCATAGGTGTTTATTCAGTGCATTCGTGTACACCTCTGTATAGTAGTCATTATTGACGATGGTAGCAGGGGATTTGAAATTATTTATGTCATCGCTGCCATTGCTAAGGAGGCTATAGTTTGCTTTGGAGAAATTTGTCATCCTTTTTGCCCTTGAGGTGGGTCAAGTATGATCATTACTTTGAACAAGAACTGATTTATGATCATATTTTACCAGAGATGGCAACACACAGGAGGTAGTGTTGGTGAGTTCTAAGTCCAGGACTTCCCTTGTGGG